>NC_142952.1:10470062-10522562 GCF_046866305.1 Octopus bimaculoides
AACAACAACAACAATCCTTTCTACTATAGATACAAGGTCTGAAATTTTGGGTGAGAGGGATAGTTGATTACATTGACCCCAGTGTTTCACTGGTACTTAATTTATTGACCCCCCCCCCCCTCCCCAGAAGGATGAAAAGGAAAGTCAACCATGGCAGAATTTGAACTCAGAACACAGACACAGACAAAATACTGCTAAGCATTTTGCCCAGCATGCTTATGATTCAGACAGCTTGCCACCTTCAATAATAATAATAATGATAATAATAATAATAATAATGATAATAATAATAATAATAATAATAATAATAATAATAATAATAATAATAATAATAACCATCCTGAAGCTGTGACTGAGGGAGAAAATGTATCGATTCTCTGGGACTTCCCCGTACATACCGACAAGATTATAAAAGCTAATAAACCGGATATTATCATAAAAGATCAGACAAAGAAGACATGTTTATTAATTGACATGAGTATTCCCTGTGATCATAATATAGCGGCGAAAGAATTTGACAAGATCAGTAAATATAAAGACTTGCTAATAGAAATTGAAAAAATGTGGCACCTCAAGGCGACTACCATACCAGTGATTGTAGGATCTCTAGGAATGATAAAAAAAGGTACTGAAATCTATTTGAAAATGATACCAGGCTTACCATCTCTACAGGAGGTGCAAAAAATTGTGCTAACTGGAACGACTCATGTACTAAGAAGAGCATTATCGCTGTGAAAACAACATCCATTCATGATTTTTAAAAAAAAAAATTTTTTTTTTTTAAATACATGTTTTACCTATGAATTTGTGTGTGTAAATTGGGAATGCATACAACGTTTCTCTGCCCTAGGTGTACGGAAAACACTCGGCGAGAAATGGGAAAAAATTTGAAGAAAGAAAAAAAAAAACATAATAATAATAATAATAATAATAATAATAATAATAATGCTGCTTTCTACTATGTGCACAAGGCCTGAAATTTGGGGGTGGTGGGATAAGTCGATTACGTTACTGGTACTTATTTAATCGACTCAAAAAGAATGAAAGGCAAATTCGACCTCGGTGGAATTTGAACTCAGAACATATCTACGGGCAAAATACCGCTAAGAAGTATATATATACATAGATATTATTACCATGGCTAAAGCTTAACTACCAAAGAATTTATAGTAAAATAACAAATATTGCATTAACTTTAAGAATTTTCACAACAGCTTCTTTTTCTAACTGGGGTCACAACTAATAAAAGAAATGTTGCTAGGCTTGTCTGGACCCAATAGTCATGACAAGTACTTGAAGTCTGGTATAGGTTATAGATCCAAAGCAAGTGCATTGTATTGAGAAAGCACAGAAAGACCTCGTTTCTCTAGGTAACACAAATGATAAGATTTGCTGTGCTTTGTAGCATGATTGGCTGAATTAAACTAATAAATAATAGCTCTGTCCGTACTCAGTGGAAAATATGATGTAAAACATATCTACATATTTATCTATGTATCTATCTATCTATCTACCTACCTACCTACCTACTACCTATCTATCTATCTATCTAAGCTCTACATTGTATTTGTCCCATCTGTGTTGAGCCCTGTGTGGCTAATAAAAGAAATATATCTATCTATCTATCTACACACACATATTGTTATATTACAGGATGGTTATTTGTTGTTTTGTTTTTTTGCCAAATAAACACACACACTATACATTCGTTCTTCACTTCAGATTTATTATCGTTCTCATTCTATTGTCTTTTGCCTGAAAATCTTTCATCGTACATCCTGTGACCTCTTCAGCCGCTCTCCATCCTACCACAGAAAGACAGAATGGACTAAACAGAACAGGAAGAGACACATGGGATGGAGAGTAACTGAAGAAGTCACAGGATGTGTGATGAAAGATTTTTAGACAAAGGACAATAAAATGAGAACGATGATAAATGTGAAGTGAAGAACAAATATATACTGCATGTGTTTATTTGGCAAAAAAAAAGAAATGACTATCCTGAAATATAACAATATTTGTTTCAACACATGATTTCACATCAGGAAACTTGCAAAACAAATACATGAAATGGAAATATATATAATCAGTTAGTTACACATATAAGTCCAAAAAATATATATAATCAGTTAGTTACACATATAAGTCCAAAAAAAAACACACTCTAAAATAAAAATAGAGCGTTATATTTTTATATTGTCAATTAGTATTGTTTTATTCTTTTAATTGTTTCAGTCATTTGACTGTGGCCATGCTGGTGCACTGCCTTAAAGGGTTTTAATTGAAGAAATCAACCCCAGGACTTATTTTTTGTAAGCCTGGTACTTATTCTATCGGACTCTTTTACTGAACTGCTAAGTTATGAGGACATAAACACACCAGCATCAGTTGTCAAGCGATGGCAGTGGAATAAACACAGACACAAACACAAACACACATATATATATGATGGCCTTCTTTCAGTTTACATCTACCAAATCCTCTCGCAAGGCTTTGTGGTCGGCCTGAGGTTATAGTAGAAGACACTCACCCTTGTATGGCAATCTGTTACAAGGTTAACCATTTACAGCTGAGTGGACTGGAGCAACATGAAATGAAGTGCGTTGCTCAAGAACACAATGTACAGCTAGTCTGGGAATTGAAACCATAATTTCACGATTATGAGTATGACACCTCAACCACTTAGTCGTGCACCTTCACACATTAACAGATGGCTGTTGACTCTCACAAATTCCTTTGCCCTTTGATGGTTTTTGTTTATTGGCCAATAAATCACTCTCGTCACCAAGCAAGCTAAGTAGAGTTGCTAGTTTAGCTGTCAAAGTCGAACATGGGACAGATTGTAGTGGGTGACATGTTACCAGCAGCAGTTGAGAGTGCAATAATCTACATGAAACCATTGGTCACATACTGACCATTTATATGCCATAACCAGGAATGGTTATATTATATATTGCTGGACAATATATAATATATTTATGTATCTACATATATACATATGTGTGTGTGTGTCTATGTATATATATATATGTGTGTGTGTGTGTATATATATGTATGTGTGTGTGTATATATCTATATATATATATATATGTATGTATGTATGTATGTATGTATGTACACACACACACACACACACACACAAATATATATATAAGATTGTGTAATGTGTCTGGTGTGTTGATATGCTTTGGTCGTTGTTTGTGAATAAACTTTCAGGAAAAAAAAAAAAGAGAAAAAAAGGGACTATGACTTTTATAGCATCCAAGGGAGTTAATTTCATAAAGTAGGTTTAAAAAATAAAAAAGAATAAATGATACATTTGTAAAAAATAAAAGAACAATTAAAAATTATTGCTTTTTAGTTTTTCTTTTCTCTGTGATGTGGACATTCATGTTACACAGGGAAAGAATGAAGCCAAAGCTTAAAGAACACTGGGGGGGGGGGAATTTTGAATATTTTATAACAAAATTGATTTAAATAATTTGTAATTGAATTTAAAGGATCTAAATAGATATACTCCTCCTCCTCCTCCTCCTCCACATCATTGCTTTAACATCTACTTTTCCATGCTTGCATAGCTCAGACCAGAGTATGTTATAACAGTTTTCTACGACTGGATGCTTTTCCTATCACTAACATTGCCCACAAGTAGCTAAACATAGATGGGACAAACAAAGGTATTAAGTCAATTACATCGACCCCAGTGCATAACTGGTACTTAATTTATCGAGCCCCGAAAGGGTGAAAGGCAAAGTCGGCCTCGGCGGAATTTGAACTCAGAACGTAACGGTAGACGAAATACTGCTAAGCATTTTGCCCGGCGTGCTGACGTTTCTTATTTCTTTATTGCCCACAAGGGGCTAAACATAGAGGGGACAAACAAGGACAGACAAAAGTATTAAGTCGATTACATCGACCCCAGTGCGTAACTGGTACTTAATTTATCGAACCCCGAAAGGACGAAAGGCAAAGTCGACCTCGGCGGAATTTGAACTCAGAACGCAACGGCAAACAAAATACCGCTAAGCATTTCGCCCGGCGTGCTAACGTTTCTGCCAGCTTACCGCCTTTCTGGATGCTTTTCCTGTCACTAACATTCCTTTCCAAAGGAGGTAATAATTTCCCAGTCTATTCAGAAAACAGTTTGGTTATGCGTACATGAAGAAGTGAAAACAAACGACATCATATGAACGAGCATTTTGTTTACAAAGGACAACTGAGCTTCTTGATGTGTCATCACATCAAAATGCCAGGACATATTTTCATGGTTGACTACAAGCAAATAACTGTTGACAAAGCCATTATACTATCTTTTTACTTGTTTCAGTCATTAGACTGTGGCCATGCGGGGGCACTGCCAGGAAGAATTTTTAGTTGAATGAATCAACCTCAGTAGTTTTGTTTTTAAGCCTGGTACTTATCCTATTGATCTCTTTTGCTGAACTGCTAAGTCATGGGGATGTAAACACACCAACACTGGTTGTCAAGCGATGGTGGAAGACAAACACACACACACATATACATGACAGACTTCTTTCAGTTTCCATCTACCAAATCCACTCAAAAAGCTTTGGTTGGTCTGAGGCTACAGTAAAAAAGATTTGCCCAAGGTGCTATGCAGTGGGACTGAACCTGAAACCATGTGGTTGGGAAGCAAACTTCTTACCACACAGCCATGCCTGCCTGTTGTTTACAATCAGTGAACCAACATGTGTAGATGAGGAAATATGAACTCATGAACACACATGATGGGCTTCTTTCAGTTTCCATCTCCCAAATCCGTTCCCAAGGCTGGGATTATAGTAGAAGATACTTGCCTAAGGTAGCATACAGTGGGACTGAACCTGAAACCATGTATGTGATTTTTTTATGGTACAGTCTCAGACGTATATACATACATCGATAATATAAACTGCTTTGATTTAAGTGATTGGTAATACAAAGAAGGTTTGGAAATCATTTTAAAGATTTTCTATTTTATTCTACAGACACATGCACAACCATGCAGTGCCCCAGTATGGCCACAGTTCAGTAATTGCAACAAAAGAAGAAAAAAAACAAAAAAAAACAAGTTATTGAGATATTCAAAACTACATATACACAAATACCTGGTTGTGTTTTGGCTTGTATAACACACCCTACTCTTTTTATTAGCAACTGGCTTGCATTCTGTTATGACTTTTAAAAGCATGCAATTACATATATATATATTCATAGAAATGTACTTTAGATTACTTCTGGTGAAAATAAAGGTGGATTTTATTATTTGATTATCGAAGATATGAATGAGTTTTCATAAAATCACATGAAACTCATATTTAAATGAGATCTGATACATCTTTCACCATATGCACCAAACCTTGAAAATTTCAGAGGAGATTTGGTGACAATCTCTTTCAGATCATTCAACTTACTAGAAATAGCAACCAGATCTTGCTCAAATCTGAAAAGGGAGAGGACACATTGAATAATGTAGTTTTGATTATATAGTTCTTGATTAAAAAAAAAAAAGAAAAACGGATGGGATTTTCATGACTAGATCGTATATAATCTTTGGTCTACTGGTCAAGGGATGACCTGTGGTTAAACAACAACAACAACAACAACCACATGGCATCAATGAAGCTTTTTTTTGTTTTGATAAAAATATAATTTTGTACAATAAAATTTAAATTCTCTAAACTTTTAGCTTCATCTCCTAAACTGTGTTTTTCCAAGTAGACTTTTGATGGTTAGAATCTGAACTCTTTCCATCTTGAAGTGCTTCTGTTCCTGCATATACTCTTCACTCTTTTACTTATTTCAGTCATTAGACTGTGACCATGGTGGAGCACCACTCTCAAAAGTTTTTCACAACCAATATCGATCTCAGTACTTCTTTTAGCGGTTCAATAACTAAGTAATGGATTATAAAACATAGAAAAATCTTTTGCAAATGGTGCCAAACATAAACACAGAAACACACATGCGTTTGCATCACACAAACATATATATGTATACGAGTGTCTGTCTGTTTGCCTCTCTCTCTTTCGAAACGCCAGTGTAATAATGGCGGCAGCTGATGAAGGAAATGTTCTCTATGTGGCCTGTGTGGTTTCTGTACCCTGTTTATCATTTTGTCCATATTTTTTTGCAACGTCATGTATCCAGATATGCATCTATATATACATGTAGATGAAGGTATGTACATATATATGCATATACTATATATTATTTGTATTATGCATACATATAAATATATAGACACATATACATATATATATACACACACATACATGCACAATATGCCTTTATTAATTACATTCACAAGGTTTTGATCACCCTGAGGCTTTTGTAGAAGATATCTGCCCAAAGTACCACACAGTTGAAGACCACATAGTTGCAAAGCCACATTTGCATATCATGCATATCTATATCTACCTATATATAGACACACACACACGTATATATATATATATATACACATACATATGTATATACTTATATGTGTATTTGTGTGTATGTGTATATATATATATATCATCATCATCATCATCGTTTAACGTTCGCTTTCCATGCTAGCATGGGTTGGACGATTTGACTGAGGACTGGTGAACCAGATGGCTGCACCAAACTCCAATCTGATCCGGCAGAGTTTCTACAGCCGGATGCCCTTCCTAACACCAACCACTCCGAGAGTGTAGTGGGTGCTTTTACATGCTACCGTCACAAGGGCCAGTCAGGCGTTACTGGCAACGGCTATGCTCAAAATGGTGTTTTTTACGTGCCACCTGCACAGGAACCAGTTCCAGTCAGACTGTCTAACCCATGCCAGCATGGAAATGCAGACGTTAACTAATTATGATGATGATGGTGAATAACACAAGATATTGATAGGTAACTCTCCCATTACTGTTTTACGTTGTAATATTTTCTTGAACTTATAATAGCTTTACTAAACACACCCAAGTTCCTCATAAATTATTGGAAATACAACACGATAGAGAGGGAGAAAGAGAGAGAGAGGGGGACGAGAGAGAGAGAGAGGGGGGGAGAACGAGAGAGAGAGAAATAACAGAGTGACGCATAGGGTTACTAGTTCAGGTCATTTAAACCTTGAGTATTCAGATTACTTTGTCAAATAAAATGCTTTTATTCACAGTTTTAAATTATCACTTAGCTTGAAGACTTCAAGGATACATTTGTTTATTTTTAGAATGACTTTTAAAAATACCAGATCTATCTGGTTTGAATATAAACCAAGTAGAATATCTGGGCCCATTTAAGAACTTTGGAACTGTGTAAAGTTTGACACAAATATCTCCAAAATTCTTTCACAACCAACTGTGGTATATATATGGTGATATATACATTATGAATATATATACATATATATATGAACATAATAATGTTCATATGTATAAATGAGTTTGTGTATGTGTATGTACACATCTCTATCTGCCTGTCTATTTATCTATCTGCTTATACATCTTCCATTGTCTCCAAAGCCTCACCCCCAAAAACAAAACAATGTTCTGTTATAAACAAAACCCCCCAAAACACCTGTTTTTATATAAATAAGCAAGATCTCTGTATTTTCATAGAATTATATTTGACAAGTTCGAAAGACTAACGAAAGCGCTAATATTTGTATAAAATAAATGAAAGAAGTTATTCCAAAATTCTGACGACTTTTTTTTCAATATATATATATATATATATATATATATATATACATACAGCTATTAGAAAAACATATATCAGAAAGCACACTATACAGAGTTTGATGAGCTGTCCACAAGGCTTTGCTATGTGGATGTAAAACTTTCGGTAACTCTATGTCCAAGATATAAAATATTTGTTGTAATATATATATATATATATATATATATATATATATATATATATATATATATATTCACACATAAGCATTTATCTCTGTGTATGTAATATATATCTACAGTGGAAGCTCAGTTTACGACTTTAATTCATTCCTGAAAGCCATTTGTCACCTGAACTATTCATCAACCAAAAATGTTTTTTTCCCAAAGGAGATTCAAGAGAAGGTGTGGAACATTCAAGCAGAGATATGCACTGAGTGAAAGCTAGACAGCAACTGATACTCTTCCACTGGTGTTCCCAGCTTGCACATTCGTTACTCGAGATACTGTTCATCGTTTAAGAATCTTATGTTTGAAAATTGTTTGTAAACTGATTTGTTCATGATGAGAGGCATTTGTAAACTGAGGTGCCACTGTATGTGTATAAACATATAGAAGTATGTTAATGTATTAATATACAGGGTGTCCACAAAGTCTGGCTACATGGAGTAAATAAAATCATATAATAAACAATTAAATATAAGAAATAATAATTTCTTAAACTATGTGTTAATCCCTCTGTACCCAGACTTTGTGGACACCCTGTATGTTATGTTAATTAGAAGTAAGTAGTCAGAGGTTGGTGAAATACTTTTGATTATTTTGTATCATACTCTTTTAACAATTGGAATTTTTCAAAATTTGTGATATATCAAGCATATTGTTTACATATTTGTGTAAAGGGTATTAGCTGTTTGTTGAAAAATGTTAGAAATTCAAGTATTTAAAATTAATTTGTTTAGTTGGGCCTAGGTGTTGGAGAAAAAATTTTTAGGAGTGGCCAGTTAAAATCAATATGGACGTGTGTGTGTGTGTGTGTGAATGTGTGTGTATGATGAATGTTTAAACTGTATGAGGAAGAACACTCATATAACGATTGAATTGCTGAATAATCCCTGCTACAAAACAAAAGGCTAAATGAGTTTTGGGAGGTTTGGTTTAGCACTAAAGGAACATGATAAGTAATAATGGTTTCAGATTTTGGAACAAGGCCAGAAATTTTAGGGGACGGGGCTTTAGTTGATTCCAGTGCATGGCTAATATTTATTTAATCGGTCCTGAAAAGATAAAGGTCAAAGTCGGCCTCAGCAAAAAGAACCTAAAAGATGAAGAAATACCATTAAGCATTATGTCCAGCATGTTAACGATTCTGCCGGTTCATTGTATTCAGTATGGTGAGTAATAATCCTTTCTAATATAGGCACAAGGCATGAAATTTTGGTGGAGGGGACTAGTTGACTACATCATCCTCAAAAGGATTAAAGCCGACCTTGGCAGAATTTGAACTTAAAATGTAAAGATGGATGAAATGCTGCTAAGCATTTTGTCTAGTGTGGTAATGATTCTGCTATACATACATACATATATACGTCTGGCCATATAGCCTTTTCCGTTTGTTTTCTGTCCGCCACTACATTCCTCCATGGTACAAATTTAGTTTGTGGTCCGTGGGAAAAGCCATTTTAACGATGCGCCCTGCCTTAACTCTTCGAAACGCCTGTGTTAGAATGGCGGCAGCTGATGAAGGAAAATGTTCTCTATGTTGCCTGTGTGTTTTCTGTACTCTGGTTATTATAATTTTTTTGTTTATGTTTTGTTTGCAACGTCCTGTACCCAGATATGCACCTATATATACAGGTAGATGTAGGTATGCACATACTTGTACGTATATATGCATATACTCATTTATTATTTGTTTTATATATATATATATACAGACAGACAGACACACACATTACTTCTTGATTCATACATTCTGAGTAATTTAAAAATAATTGGGGAATATGCATCATGTATGATGTATGAACACCAGGGACATATGTCCTGAGTATGACAGGACAGGCAAAGAGTTAACTCACCATTAAGAATGACATTGCTTAGTCAGTGGCATAAACTGGTATGGACAATAAAGCAGACTAAATTGTAATTATCACCAGAGTAAATTGTAATTAACATGTGAATAATTTATCATTTTCATGTGCAGGTTTGTTTATATTGCATGAATGCTTCCTCATGGATACTGAATGGACTTTTGGAAATGTAGAGAGGTAGGGGAGTTCTTTACTACTGATAGCAGTAGTAGTAGAAATAGTGGCGGTGGTTGTAGTAGTAGTAGTAGTAACAGCACAAAATTATTTATATGAAGGAACAGTCTATGTGATCATGTAACTTGCTGTAATTAGCTAACAACTCTTCAAATTTTACCATTTTATTTTCAGAATTGATTCTGAATTATAATATGTAAGAGAGGAAAGGCGGGGTGTAAAAAAAATAGTAGTTTCTGCAATTCTTTTGCATTCAGATTACTCTGTGAAATGTAATGCTTTTTTATTTATTCACATTGTTTTGAATTAATCATGTATTATCTCATAACTTCAAAATTTTGATGAAACGATTGTTTATTTTCAGAATGACATTGCAGGGTAGATGTGAGAGGCCAGATCTGGTTGGTTTGAACAAAACAGGTAGAATATTTGGGCCTGATAAGGCTTGTTTAAATGCTAAAGTGTTAAATATATAAAATAGCTTAAACGCAAACATTAACTCTGTTTTTCTTTAATTATATAATGTAAGGCATCTACAGCAAGGCTGAAATTAACAGTATCTCTCTATTTGTCAGTTAGAAGTTTGTAAAGATTAACATCTACAACTGTCATTTCATTTACCAAATATACTAGTTTACCTGTATCATCATCTGTGTACTTGCATCATTAAAAATGTAGACAGTTTTATAAATAACAAGGAATATTTTTGCAATAGGAACAAAAAAAAAAAAAAAACCCATGTTACAGGTTTTTTAGTAGTATTCTTTAAAAATATATACATCTTATGTGTCTTTTTTTGCAATAGGTGAAAAGAAAAGCCAAAACAAACAGATGCAGATTAATTGAAAACAAAACACATTTAGCGTTCATTCAAAATATATGTATATAGTACATATATGTGTATGCTTGCATGATTCTGTATATGTGTATATATATATATATATATATATATATATATACACACACACACACATGCATATACATACATACATATATGTATGAATATAAATATAAATAGCATACACACATACACATACAATTTTGTAGCTCTTCAGGATGGCCGAATTCATCCAGGAAGTTGAAACCATCACCAATGAAAATAAAAAAAACAAAAACTCCTCAATCCACTTTATCAACATATCACAAGCATGTAAGCCCAAGAATAAACTGCAAATGATAAATATATTTCATAAATTTGACTTTAAGATTTATGTTTCTAACTGTTAGTGGCCAGACAAATACAATACTTTCTTGTAAGCATGCTATGCATTTACAACAAGGAGCAATTACCACAAGTTAAACCCAAGAACAAGCTGCAAATAATAAAAATATTTTATAAATTCGACTGAAAAATTGAATGTTGTAAACTTCATGTTTTTAACTGTTATATTGGCCAAACAAGTACAACACTTTCTTGTAAGTGCACTATGCATTTACAACAAGGAGCAATTGCAACATATTACATGAGACGTTGTTACATAAAGCTAGAGAGAAAAATAATAACAAATACATCCATATTTTAGAAACTTCTCAATGAAAATAGGTGATTATGGAAGCAATGCTTATAGCACAATATATAGACAGCATACACAGGTTAATTAGGACAAATTCATGACTGGTCGGTCCCTTTCACTGAACTGCTAAGTCATGGGGACATAAACAAACCAACACCAATTGTCAAGCAGTGGGGTGGGGGGTGTTGTGTTACAAAACACAAACACACACACATATATATGACAGGTTTCTTTCAGTCTCTGCTTTTCCAAATCAATTCACAAGGCTTTGGTTGGCCTGAGGCTATAGTAGAATGCCACACAGTGGGACTGAACCAGGAACCATGTGGTTGGGAAGCAAGCTTCTTACCACACAGCCACATCACACAATAGTCGTAAACAAGTGCCACTGTCGTGCAAACACTGCTGTTCCTTTTTAATCTTCTATGAAAGTATGTCTGGCCATAGGGAAATATTATCTTGGATGGAGGCAGGTGAGGGTTGGCTACAAGAAGGGCATCCAGCCGTATACAGTGTAACTCAAAGAATTCATACAAGTACATGCAAGCACAGAAAAGTAGATGTTCAAATAATGATAATGATGATGACCTATATACACATACACATTTATATCTATACACACACACACACACATATATTAATATATATATATATATATATATATGTATGTATAAAGAAAGAAAAGGATAAAGAGACCAATTCTAACTTTGCCATTGGTTTTTTTATCGTTTTCTTTCTTTATGCATACACACGCTAATACACGATCTATGTTATATTCCCCACTCATGTTGCTACAACGACAGGGGCAAAACTAGTCGGTATACAGCACTTACTTGGTATTACCTGTATCTTTAGAGTATGGTTGACTCCAATACCCTTCATAACCTTTATATATATATATATATATATATATACATATATATATATATATATATATAAATATATATATATATATATATATATATATATATATATATATATATATATATATATAAAAATATGTACATACATACATGAGCCCGCATACAGAGAAACACTTATTCGGAGCAATGGATTTTGCATTGTGTGGCTATAATATTGTCAGATTCCTTTCTGAATTTTGAAGAGGAGTATGTTCCACAGTGAAGATTACAATTATTTCTTCACAGTTCTTTTTTTTTTTTCTGTAAAAGAGTCCTAAGGGTGTTTCATGGCAAAGGAGAGGCAAAGTTTTTGTGTTTTTTTTTATTATTTCATTATTGCTTCTTGTTTGAAAAATGTTCTTTTAATAAAAAGTAAAATATTTTTGTTAAAAATCTGTCTTTTATTTGTCAAATTTCTCCCACTTTTTTTTTTATTACCTTTTTTCTTTTACTTAAAAAAACAAACAAAAAAAAACAACCCCACCCCAATTCTCAATGACTCAAAAACAAATGAAATGTTCTTAAAGTTAATTACTATAAGTAATTAGCTATTTATTTATAATTATTTTGAAGCATCACTCCCCGGAAAAAATTTGCGAAAACTTTTCTCAAGAAACTCAAAACATACAATTTAACAACAACAAAAAAAAAACCCAAAAAAACAAAAAGGGAAAAAAGAAAAATATTTCCGTGATTCTCATTTGAAATTCCTCGAAAGTTTGGGAGAAATATTATCTCTGACATTGGCAGAAGTTACCATATTTTGGAAAAGGAGTTGAGGAGGTTCGTTGGATAGACTCGAATGACTGTAACTTGTAGATATCTTATCTTTTTAAGAAGAACAATGGGTAAATATAATGACAGCAGGAATAGAGAAAAGAAAAATAAGATATTTTAGTATTTCCCCACTTTTTCAATTTTTTTATTTGTAAAAAACAAATTCTTTCTTGCTAATATTTCTGTTGTGAGGAGCAGGATAACAATTAAAACAAAATAACAATTTGGAAACAAAATAACAATTTGGAAACAAATGATAATTTGGAAACAAATGAAATGGATTGACACTGATTGAAGTTGAACTAAGTTGATTGAGGATAACAGTGGAGATTGACTTATTGTTGAACTAAATTGATAGATGATGGGAGTGGAGATTGATTGGATATATAAGACTGAGTTGATAAAGAATGTGAATGGAGATCTAATCAGGTGAGATAGGTAATACAATTAAGAGGAGAGTAGATTGGAGTGGATAGAAGGACATAATTAGCTTGTACAAGCAGTGAACCAGCTAATGAGATAACTGTATAAATTGACATATGTGTAGATTGGTACACAGGCAGATGGCTAAAATAGATAGGTAGATGGGTAGGTGGATAAGAAAGATAGATGGGTAGATGGTTAAAATAGATAGACAGATGGGTGATGGCTAAGAATATAATGACAGAGAAATCAATATTGATCCTTTAAATCCTGCTGCTCATCATTGCCTAACTTCTTTCTGTCTTTCATAAATAAAATTTCAATCGCTTCAAGTGATTTTCCTTTGGTTTCTGGTAAGAGACAGTAACAAAACAATGCTCCTGTGACCGCCATGGAACTCAGTAGATAAAACACACCTGGAAAAAGTAAACAAAAATAAAAATGTGTACAAGAGATTGAAAACAGACAAACATGAAACATGCACACACACACACACACACACACACACACACACACACATACAACAAATATGAATTGTTACTCTCAAGGTTTTAATTGAATTATTTTCTAAACAATTCTGTTTTTCTACACCGACCAGAATACAGTCTCGTACAGTTACTCAGTGATTCTCCCATCACTATTTTGACAAGTCTGATAGTGTCTATACTGTGCTGATGAGGTCACAACAATACTGAAACATGTCTGTAGTTGTCTGATATTGCTGCTGTAATCAAATATGAATTGTATGATACCAATAAAATGGCTTGCAGTAGTGATAATGATGATGGTGAGGATGATGATGATGATGATGATAATAATGTTGTTGAATGTATTGAATATACTTATGTATTAATATAAAGTAGAGTGGTGTATTTTGTGTAAAGTTTATCACTCTTGTGTACATTATGGTAATAAGGTACTGGCAGAAGCAGCTGAGAATTCCAATTGGATCTGGTCAAAGAGGAACGGAAGAGAATTTCAAAAGACATAATTTACTGTGCACTCAACTGGTGTCTTCCACCCAAGAAAGTCTCAACGCAGACAGTAACACAGAATGTGGCAACACAAGGAAATCCAGGAATCTTGGCCTGGATGCAATCTGGTCCGCTTAGAGTATAAGGAATTAAGGATTGAAACATTTGCATGGAGGGGGAGTTTCTTCTTTGAAGACCCTCAGCTGTTCAGCTCTCCATATAGGTTCTTATTATACGTATGCATACACAAGAATAATGTGTCTGATCCAATGTTTATTCAGCGTTTAGCAAATTGAATATTTTGTAATATTCATAAAAAATAATGATGAATTCCTTTAAAAGTATTAAACAGACAAAACTAATTAAAAAAAAAAAAAAAACTTAAACAGCCTCCTTATTCAGTGATGGTAGGGTGGCAGCAGGACCAGTTTTAAGCCAAAGAGACGTATTTGTTCAAATTGGGTCTGGTGCCAAGAGGGGGTCGTGCGCACCCACTCAAGCCGAGGATACAACGAAGAATTTTTAGTATATCATTGTGGCTAATGGTGGCGCTTGAAGATCTCAGCACTTTTTGGCTGGGATTGGTGTACTTGTTGGCACTCCGTCGCTTACGACGTCAAGGGTTCCAGTTGATCTGATCAACGGAACAGCCTGCTCGTGAAATTAACGTGCAAGTGGCTGAGCACTCCACAGACACGTGTACCCTTAACGTAGTTCTTGGGGATATTCAGCGTGACACTGTGTGACAAGGCTGGCCCTTTGAAATACAGGTACAACAGAAACAGGAAGTAAGAGTGAGAGAAAGTTGTGGGGAAAGAGTACAGCAGGGTTCGCCACCATCCCCTGCCAGAGCCTCGTGGAGCTTTAGGTGTTTTCGCTCAATAAACACTCACAACGCCCGGTCTGGGAATCGAAACCGCGATCCTATGACCGCGAGTCCGCTGCCCTAACCACTGGGCCATTGCGCCTCCACCAATAGATGGATATATACATATACAAACACACATATATATATACATACATACACACGTGTGTGTGTGCATAATATATGCTATACTTATACAACTCACCAAACATACGCAGACAAAAATTCCAAACATTGCATCACATCTCTTGAGGCCATCTTCTACCCACCCCTTGGCTACCCACTTTAAACTGTAATAGACTCAAACAAACAGAACTGCCTATAAACACTGACTTACATATTTTCTTTAACCAAGAAGAATAAAAAAAATAAAAAGGCTTTGAACAGTTTAAAAATATATGATATCTGATACATGTAAGTTGGTGCAGAGACAGCAGTTGATGCCATTTTTACAAAACATGACACACAGACCAAGGCTGAAGACGGTCAATGACATTTGACACATTAACATGACAGAATTGTCGTCATTGTCATGGTTGTCACTGTCATCGTCATGATCAATAACAACCTCATTATTATCAACATTATTTAAAGTCCATTTTCCCTGCTAGCATGGGTTGGACGGTTTGACAGGAGCTAGTTTGACAGGAGCTAGTTTGACAGGAGAAAACTGTACTAGGCTTCACTGTCTGTTTCAGTAAGGTTTTTATGGTAGGATGCCCTTCCTAACACTAACCACCTTACAAAGTGGACTGACTGCTTTTCATGTGGCGCCAGAATACGCTAAGGAAATGGACCATCTGGTTGATTAGAAAAAGGCTCGGTTACTAAGATCATCTATTCTTCTCAAATAGGTGGCAAGCTAGCAGAATCATTAGCACACCAGACAAAATGCTTACTTAGCGTTTTGTTCTTCTTTACATTTTGAGTTCAAATCCCACCGAGGGTGATTTTACCATTCATCTTTTTGGAATTGATAAAATCTATTCCTCAGAACATAGACGGTCAAAATGTTGCCGAGCATTTTGCCCAGAGTGCTAATGATTCTGTCAGCTCATTACAACAACAACAACAATAATAAATAATAATAATAATAATAATAATAATAATAATAATCCTTTCTAGTATAGGCACAAGGCCTGAAATTTGGGGGGAGGAACTAGTCGATTATATCGACTCCAGTGCGTGACTGGTACTTTTTTCATCGACCCCGAAAGGATAAAAGGCAAAGTCAACCTCAGCAGAATTTGAACTCAGACCATAAAGACATGAAATGCCATTAATCATTTTGGCTGGCGTGCTAACAATTCTGCCAGCTCACTGCCTTCACCGCCCTAAATAGTAACATATTGAGTAATGCATAAAGTGTAATGAATAAAGTGGTTTGATTGATATTGACTTACCGTAGCTGTTGATGGCTTCACTGAGGGATAAAAACGATACAGAATTAATTAGATTGCATAACCAGCAGGTGGCAGCTGCCAAACCATTTCCTGTGCTGCGTGCCCATAATGGATAAATCTCAGCATTAATGGTCCATGGTAAGGGCCCCATTGCTGTAGGAAAGAAAAAAAAAAAAATTTAAGTTAGGTGAAGTCACAAAGCTGCACAAGAGATTGTGTTGTATAGAGACAATAGGGGCTTTTGGTAGTAGTTGTTGTGGTTTAGCACACCCATCACCACCAATAGGCATGAGTAGTGAAAAGACAGATGCCGCCATTGATGCTAGCTATTGTGTGTTAACCATAACTCATTTAAAATTAAACAGGTCCATAATCAAAAACATACCAGTCAGAATCATCATATTTTTTTCAAATTCGATGACTGGCACCCATGCCAACGTCGTCTCCTTCATTGGAACAAAACTTTGCTTGCGAAGACCTGTTGGGGCAAGCGAAAGCGAAATCGTGATGGCACCTGTGCCCAGCGTCGCCTTTCTGGCACTTGTGCCCATGGCATGTGTAAAGACATTCGAGCGAGATTGTTGCCAGTGCCGCTGGACTGGCTCCTGTGCAGGTGGCATGTAAAATACACCATTTTGCACGTGGCCGTTGCCAGTACTGCCTGACTGACCTTCGTGCCGGTGGCACGTAAAAGCACCCACTACACTCTCTGAGTGGTTGGCGTTAGGAAGGGCATCCAGCTGTAGAAACTCTGCCAAATCAGATTGGAGCTTGGTTTAGCCAATTGGTCCACCAGTCCTCAGTCAAATCGTCCAACCCATGCTAGCATGGAAAGCGGACGTAAAATGATGATGTGTAGTAGGTGCTTTTATGTGCCACCGGCACGAAGGCTAGTCAGGCGGTACTGGCAATGGCCATGCTCAAAATGGTGTATTTTATGTGCCACCTGCACAGGAGCCAGTTCGGCAGCACTGGAAACGAACTAAGTGATAGAAATAAGAAAAAAACTGAGGTACATCAAGACTAAGAAAAAAAAGAGAGGAAGGGGTAATAAAAAAAAAAAATTATGAGAAAATATAAGGGCTACTTACTTGGTGCATAGAAGACAAGGAAAAAAGCCAATCCAACCACAGCCACCCAGGAGAATGAGACAGGACAATAATCTATGACCCATTTTAGAGATGCTGTTTGCATTGCCGTTGTGGAATTACATGCCCCAACTGCAGATGTTTGCCAGAGCTTGGAATTTGATGGTAGACAAGTGCCATTGATGTTATTTTCATTGGAACTGTAGCAGAAGCCACAATTTTGATCATGTACACAGTCACTACATAAGCTGTAATTAGAAAGTAAATGAACAAGCGCATAATTAGGTATGATATAATTAAATGTGGACGGCATTCAGTTACATATTGTTATAAGAAAATGAATGTTTAAGGGAGGATTTAAAAAAAAAATCTTTAGATTTATAAGTTTTAAACACTAGAAATTCAAGATCTAGCAATCACCTTTTTTTAACTAAAAAAAAAAAAAAATTATGCAAGAAATATTGTTTAGTATATTGTTGTTTGTTGGCACTCCGTCGCTTACGACGTCGAGGGTTCCAGTTGATCCGATCAATGAAACAGCCTGCTCGTGAAATTAACGTGCAAGTGGCTGAGCACTCCACAGACATGTGTACCCTTAACGTAGTTCTCGGTGATATTCAGCGTGACACAGTGTGACAAGGCTGACCCTTTGAATTACAGGTACAACAGAAACAGGAAGAAAGAGTGAGAGAAAGTTGTGGTGAAAAAGTACAGCAGGGTTCTTCACCATCCCCTGCCAGAACCTCGTGGAGTTTTTAGGTGTTTTCGCTCAATAAACACTCACAACGCCCGGTCTGGGAATTGAAACCGTGATCCTATGACCGCGAGCCCACTGCCCTAACCACTAGGCCATTGCTCCTCCACTTAGTATAACTCCATTATATATATAACAAAAAAAAAACAAAAAAAAAAATTAAATTGTATGAGCTAAAGATATTGTTTTACATTTGAATGCCCTTCCTGTCACTAACCCTCAGCTATTTTACACTGGAGTCAATGTAAGCAACTTATTTCCTCCTGCTAAATTGCTGCCTTGAGCAAAAATTTGAAATCAGTAAATTACCTGTGTGTCATACATGAGCTGTTATATTGTCCCGAGATGTATGTGATGGCAGGTGTGTGTTTTACGGCCATCAGAAAGGTTGTAGCCAAACAGCAGGTGCTGAATGCAAGACCTGGGGAAGAAGAGATAAAAACATAAACAAAAAAATATCAAAAAAAAAACAAACAAACAAAACAACCAAAAAAAGAGGCTAGTACAACAACAACTGCAAACATAAACAGCCAGTACATGTAAAATGACTGTTGGAAGGAAGGGCATCTAGCAGCAGGAGCCTTGTGCCAAAGATGACATTGTAATTTGATGCAGCTTTGCAGCTCACTGGATCTTAGTAAACTGACCAACCCATACCAGCATGGGAAATGGATATAAAATGGTGATGATGATGATGATGATGAATAAAAATCAATTCAATAAACATAGGGCGCAGGAGTGGCTGTGTGGTAAGTAGCTTGCTTACCAACCACATGGTTCCGGGTTCAGTCCCACTGCGTGGCACCTTGGGCAAGTGCCTTCTACTGTAGCCTCGGGCCGACCAAAGCCTTGTGAGTGGATTTGGTAGATGGAAACTGAAAGAAGCCCGTCGTATGTATGTATATATACATATATGTATGTGTTTGTGTGTCTGTGTTTGTCCCCCCACCATTGCTTGACAACCGATGGTGGTGTGTTTATGTCCTCGTAACTAAGCGGTTCGGCAAAAGAGACCGATAGAATAAGTACTAGGCTTCCAAAGAATAAGTCCTGGGGTCGATTTGCTCGACTAAAAGGCAGTGTTCCAGCATGGCCGCAGTCAAATGACTGAAACAAGTAAAAGAGTATAGGTGCAGATGCGGCTGTGTGGTAAGAAGTTTGCTTCCAACCACGGTTCCCACTGTGTGGCACCTTGAGCAAGTGTCTTCTACACTAGCTACGGGCTGTCCAAAGCTTTGTGAGTGGATTTGGTAAATGGAAAGTGAAAGAATCCTATTGTATATATGTATATATACATATCTATGTGTGTGCATTTGTCCACTCACCCACTGCTTGACAACCAGTGGTGGTGTGTTTACATCCCTGTAACTTAGCAGTTCGGCAAAAGAGTCCGATAGAATAAGTGCCAGGCTTTACAAAAAAAATAATAAGTACTGGGTCGATATATTCAACTTAAAAATTCTTCATGACAGGGCCCCAGCATGGCCACAGTCTAACAACTGAAACAAATAGAAGATAAAATGAATAGGACACGTACCGATTAGTCCAGTTATGGCTAACTTCCGTCGACCAACCAAATCAACAAGCCACACTCCAATGATAGCAAACAACAGATTAATACAATTGATGATGACAGAGTTCCAGATAGCAGTGCTCACATCTCCTACTCCGGCCATTTTAATAATGATTCCGCTGTAATAACTAAAAGTAGCAAAGAAAGAAATATTGAAATGGTAGTAGCATTTTATTTATGCTAAAGCTAGGTTAGAATTTCTATATCAAAAGTTCTGAACCAAGGTCCATGTGGCCCTTGGGGATTCACATAAGATTTTGTTGACAAAAATTATCTGCAATAAATTGGTTATTCTTCTACAATATACAAAGTATTTTCGCAATTATTTTTACAGAATTTCTTAATAATATTTAATTATAAAAATATAATAGGACAGAGACTTAGAGACAAGTTACTTGAAGCATTTAACGAAATAGAAGGGGATATAGCATCATACAACGTGGAAGACAATTGGAGATTTCTGCGGGACAACCTGTTGAAAGCCACCGACCAGATTTGTGGGTGGTGTAAGGTCCCCTCCCAACCCAGAGTAACGTGGTGGTGGAACAAGGAGGTAGACAGGGCTATTAGACAAAAGAAACAAGCTTGGAAGGACTGGAAGAACGGTGGTAGCAGGGAATTGTACCAATGTGCCAGAAGGGAGGCTAGGCGACAGGTTTATTTAGCCAGAGGGGAAGCAGATAAGGAAAGATTTGCCAATGTTCTGCGCCGTGAGGACCAAAGACTCGAGGTATTTCGGGTTGCAAGACAGTGTAGGAGAGAGAATAGTGATGTTGTAGGAGAGAAATGTGTTCGCATGGATGATGGTACGCTTGCATTAAATGAGGATGCAAAGAAAGAGGTCTGGAGATGCCACTACGATAGATTGCTTAATAAAGAGAATGAATGGGAGAAAGAGAGCCTGCCTTATGTCGACCCAATAGAGGGACCAGCTATCCGAGTTGATAGTACCAGGGTAGATAAAGCAATTAAGAGTATGAAGACCGGGAAAGCCCCCGGCCCATCAGGAATCACTGCAGAGATGCTCAAAATATCTGGCAGTGTTGGCTATAGCCTAGTCACCCGTATTACGAACCAGGTGATACACGAAGGAGTCATACCCTATGACTGGTGTAGCAGCATCATAGTCAACTGCTACAAAGGTAAAGGGGACGCTTTAGATACAAATAATTACAGAGGCATCAAGCTGTTAGATCAGGTTATGAAAGTTACAGAGAGGGTCATAGCCCAACTAATTAGGGAGCGAATCAATTTAGATGAGATGCAGTTTGGGTTCGTGCCAGGTAAAAGCACTACTGATGCCTTATTTCTAGTGAGACAGTTGCAAGAGAAATACCTAGCCAAGGATAAACCTCTGTACCTGGCTTTCGTTGACATGGAGAAAGCCTTTGACAGGGTCCCCCGATCCCTTATCTGGTGGTCAATGAGGAAACTTGGGATAGAAGAATGGCTAGTGAGAGCTGTGCGAGCCATGTACAGAGATGCGGCCAGTAAGGTGAGGGTTGGAAATGAGTACAGCAATGAATTCCGGGTAGAGGTAGGGGTCCACCAAGGTTCCGTCCTCAGCCCCCTATTATTTACCATAGTCCTCCAGGCAATCACAGAGGAGTTCAAGACAGGTTGCCCCTGGGAGCTCCTCTATGCTGATGACCTTGCCCTAATTGCGGAGTCACTATCAGAACTAGAGGAGAAGTTTCAGGTGTGGAAGCAAGGTCTAGAATTGAAGGGCCTTAGAGTCAACCTAGCTAAAACCAAAATCCTAATAAGTAGGAAGGTAGATAAAACACAAACCCCTTCAGGTAGATGGCCCTGCTCAGTATGTAGAAAAGGAGTAGGTAGTAACTCTATAAGATGTACCCGGTGCAAGCTATGGACACATAAGAGGTGCAGCAACATCAAAGGCAGGTTAACTAGCAAGTTAGTTTTTGTTTGTGGCAGATGTTCAGGTGCAATAAAGACTGCAAACAAACAGGAAACAACTTCTATCTCATTCCAGGGTGAAAAACTAGAGGTAGTCGATAGCTTCCGCTATCTGGGCGACCAAGTTAGTAGTGGGGGTGGGTGCGCTGAAAGTGTAGCTGCTAGAATAAGAATAGCCTGGGCAAAGTTTAGAGAGCTCTTACCCCTGCTGGCGACAAAGGGACTCTCACTCAGAGTAAAAGGCAGACTGTATGACGCATGCGTACGAACAACCATGCTACATGGCAGTGAAACATGGGCTGTAACTGCTGAGGACATACGTAAGCTCGCAAGGAATGAAGCCAGTATGCTCCGTTGGATGTGTAATGTCAATGTGAATACCCGTCAGAGTGTAAGTATCTTGAGAGAAAAGCTGAACATTAGAAGCATCAGTTGTGGCGTGCAAGAGAGACGATTGCGCTGGTATGGACATGTGGTGAGAATGGAGGAGGATAGCTGCGTGAAAAAGTGCCACACCCTAACAGTTGAGGGAACCCGTGGAAGAGGTAGGCCCAGGAAGACCTGGGCTGAGGTGGTGAGGCAAGACCTTCGTACATTGGGCCTCACCGAGGCGATGACTACGGACCGAGACCTTTGGAAATGGGCTGTGCGTGAGAAGACCCGGCAAGCCAAGTAAGATCGTTGCCAGTGCCCCTGGACTGGTTCTTGTGCGGGTGGCACATGAGATGCACCATTTTGAGCGTGGCCGTTGCCAGTACCGCCTGACTGGCTCCTGTAGGATTTTCGAGCGAGATCGTTGCCAGTGCCCCTGGACTGGCTTGTGCGGGTGGCACATAAAAGACACCATTTCGAGCGTGGCCGTTTTCGTGCGGGTGACACGTAAAAGCACCCACTACACTCTCTGAGTGGTTGGCGTTAGGAAGGGCATCCAGCTGTAGAAACTCTGCCAAATCAGACTGGAGCCTGGTGTTGCCATCCGGTTTCACCAGTCCTCAGTCAAATCGTCCAACCCATGCTAGCATGGAAAGCGGACGTTAAACGATGATGATGATGATGATGAATAGGATTTTCTTTTAATATTGAATGGTTAGGAGGGTCCACTTGAGTCAAATAGGAATCAAAGCGGTCTACAGGTAAAAAATGGTTGAGAAACACTTGTCTATACCATATATGTATATACATACACACATACGTTATATATATATATATTTATATGTATATACACACACACACACACACACACACATATATATGTGTATGCATGTATATATGTGCATGTATATATATTTGTATATATATATATGTGAGTATGTATATAAATATATATACACATGTGTGTACATGTATGTATGTATATATATATATATATATATATATATATATATACATGTGTGTACGTGTATGTATGTAGATTTTATGAATGAAGATTTCTATCTTTATGTGGTTGTATTTTTATAATATATCTTTTACTTTTATTTACTTTTCCACACCTATTAGAGTAACTTCCTCTTATTCAACGTTTTTTTGTTTTTTTTCATAGAGTTTTTGTCTTAATAACTGATGAGAATGTCTTTAAGGCCTGGCATTTTAAACTCTGAGAATTATTATGACAACTAACTGATTGTCCTATATTATATATTTATAGATATGTGTGTATATATATATATATGTATATATATATATATATATATAGGTGAGAAAGTTGGTATGTGAAAGCACGTGGTTGGATGTATAAAAGATAATAAGAGTGAAAAAACTACAGAAGGCTTGTGTTACATGGTTAAAGTATATATTTAAATTATGTCAGAAAAATGTTAGAAAAATGTTATAAAATCTTTTTGGTATATAAACATTGTATTTTGAGAAATAACCGGTTTCGTGTTGTCTTTTCAAATTTCTCTGTCTTTTCAAATTTCTCATATATATATATATATATATATATATATATATATATGTAAAAAGTTGAAAAGAGGAACACACGAGTAGATATATATGGAAAAAAGACAAAGTAGGAAATGCTAAAATAATTTTATAAAGAACATTACAGAACCGGTTTCGATCCTTGAGATCTTTTCAACAGTAAATATGAATAATAAATTTTTGAAAAATTATTGAAAAATTAAATTTTGGTAAATTTAAAAGAAAAGTCTTTTTAAAGACATATTTGTATAGTATTCAAATAACAGGGGCATTTTTCTTGTTTCTGCCTGTCTCTGTTTCAGTTGTTAACTCTTGTGGGTTCGAAGAAGGATTGCTATGGATAGTAGCAGAGTGTTAATTAGTTGGGTGTCCTGACATTGACCTGTTGATGGTCGTAGTGATCTGTATTGTTTATAATGTTTGCGTAGATCAACACATGGCTACGATGCTCCCCTACTACTCCTGCACATGATCAGAGATGCACATATTGACAGCCACTAAGGGACATGCTCAAGAAACTGACAAGCAAATCTGTGGTATTGAGTTGTAATGATATTTCTGCTTCAGTAACTCAGTGCTGAATCTGTCCGAAATGTAATGGAAAATAGGTCAGTTTCAAACACTGATGTGCAGGTCACAAAAGCAAAGTTTGAAGGGAATAGTATTTATTTCCTTCGATTTTTAGGTAGATAGGTACAGGAGTGGCTGTGTGGTAAGTAGCTTGCTTACCAACCACATAGTTCTGGGTTCAGTCCCACTGCGTGGCACCTTGGGCAAGTGTCTTCTACTATAGCCTTGGGTCGATCAAAGCCTTGTGAGTGGATTTGCTAGACGGAAACTGAAAGAAGCCTGTCGTATATATGTATATATATATATATATATGTATGTGTGTTTGTGTGTCTGTGTTTGTCCCCCACCATCGCTTGAGAACCGATGCTGGTGTGCTTACGTCCCCGTAACTTAGCAGTTCGGCAAAAGAGATCGATAGAATAAGTACTAGGCTTACAAAGGATAAGTCCTGGGGTCGATTTGCTCGACTAAAGGCGGTGCTCCAGCATGGCCACAGTCAAATGACTGAAACAAGTAAAAGAGTAAAGAGAGTAAAAGAGTAAAGAGAGTAAAAGAGTAAGCAAATAGGAAATAACACTTATTGACCAAAGACAAAACAAAAAAAAAAAAAAAAAATTTTGTTATACAATGTAGTTTAAGGTATGTTTCTTACATAATGGTATTGGCCCCAGAGAACTGAGCGAACATTTGAATACCACAACCAACTAATAAAGCTTGTCTGACTGGTTGGGTCTGCATCATTTTCACAAAGGTTTGCAACGATCCTGTTAAGAGATAAAAAAAAAAAAGGAAAATTAAATTTAAAAAAAACCAAATTACTGTATTTTAACGTGTGCAAAGAGCCCTCATGTATGAAGAACCCCCTAATTTTGTGGGCTTAAAATTAGCTCTTTTACTTTACTCTTTACTTGCTTCAGTCATTTAACTGCGGCCATGCTGGAGCACCGCCCTTAGTCGAGCAAATCAACCCCAGGACTTATTCTTTGGGAGCCTAGTACTTATTCTATCAGTCTCTTTTGCCGAACCGCTAAGTTACGGGGACGTAAACACACCAGCATCGGTTGTCAAGCGATATTGGGGGGACAAACACAGACACACAAACATATACACACACATACATAAATATATATATATATATATATATATATACGACAGGCTTCTTCCAGTTTCCATCTACCAAATCCACTCACAAGGCTTTGGTCAGCCTGAGGCTATAGTAGAAGACACTTGCCCAAGGTGTCACGCAGTGGGAATGAACCCAGAACCATGTGTTTGGTAAGCAAGCTACTTACCACACAGCCACTCCTGCGCCTATTTCTTTCTCCTCCTAAGTATGTCTTTCTTGTGCCAAAATCAAAAAACCAATATTTAGTAGGGTTAAGGCAGTGAGCTGGCAGAAGCGTTAGCACACTGGGTAAAAAGCTTAGTGGTATTTCATTCATTGTTATATTCTAAGTTCAAATTCTGCTGAGGTTGAATTTGCCTTTCATCTTTTTGGGGTCGATAAAATAAGTACCGGTTGAGTACTGGGGGTCAACATAACTGACTTACACCCTCCCCTGAAATTGCTGGCCTTGTGCCAAAATTTGAAACCAATATCTAATAGGGTCCCTTTATCAAGCAAAATTTGATTTTGCCAGTTTTGGGCACAACCCCATTTTTCAAATGAAATCAAAAGCAAGGAAAAACAAAAACAAAAAAAAAAGGTAGGGAGAGGGGATGGTCATGATAGTTGACTATTTAGACTAAATACCTTTTTTTTCCCCCATTTAACATTTCTGAATTGCTCCTGAAATCAAATACCACTTTACCTTTCTATGTCTTAAGAAAACGAAACCTTAATCTTAAATCCTGAAAAATCTCAGAAAAGAAAACTGGAAAAAAAAATCAACAAAAATCTCACCTAAATTCTCACTATTTTTCATGTCTTCTTCACAATTTTTCTTGATTTCGTTAAATTCTTCTTCAATGTTGACACCATTACGTAGCTTGGCCAAAGCTGCTTTACCTTCACTGAATTTAGATTTCTGTATCAACCATCTTGGAGATTCTGGCATGAAGAGTAATCCTGTGAATTGGATCACAGACCATATTCCTTGGAAAGCCCACATATACCTGACCAATGGAAAGTTTAAAAGAGAGAAAAAAAAAAAAAAAATATAAGTAAATATACACCATCACCACACTGGCACCTCCACTGCTGTACTGCATGGAGGCTTATGCTGTAATGAAGTACTGCTGCACCCAACATTTGTTGGGGATTCTCTACTCCTGGCAGATGAGACCTATGCACCACTCAGGTGACAACCCTCCAATCCATGAATCTGGGTGGTTGCTGCTGGTGAGGATTTTACAAGGTTGGTGTGTAAATCCTACCCTCAATTTGTGAAGTGTTTGTCCATCTGCCTGTCCATGCATCAATCAATCGATTGATCGATAGATGATTATGTTCATATGACTATTCATCAGTCTGTCTGACTATCAATCAATATGTTTGTATGCCTATTGATCTATCTTTATGTATACTTGTATGATTGTCTGTATGTTTGTGTGTTGTCTTTGTTTGCTTATCTATCTGTCTGCATGTCAACATATCCACACACACATGTGCATGCACACACACACAAAGTTATAAAGGGGAAGTTAATTTTTTCTTACCTCCAACCATTAATGGTATCATAGCTGAACACACCAGCAAAAATTGTGGCAGATAATATCCCTACAGTCAGAAAGGGTTGACTAAGTCCAATTAATTTCCCCCTCATTCTAACTGGCGCACATTCAGCAATGTAGACTGCAGTTGAAGCTCCAGTGAAACCTAGTAATGAAAATATATAAATAAATAAATCATCATATTTATATATATATATATATATATATATATATAATAATAAATATAATAGGGATAAAATCCAAAATTACAGGTAAAAACTCAATTAAACTCAATTTATTAAAAATTAAAATTAAATTAAGTTTCACAGTATAAAATATATATATATATAGTTTTAGGGAAAAGAACCAAGGTTCATGAACTCATCGATGAAAATCCACTGTCACATATATATTTACTTTGTATTATATTATACTTATTTATTGTGCTTTTAATTATTAATTTTTCTATATGTGACAGTGGATTTTCATTGATGTGTTCATGAAACTTGGTTCTTTTCCCTAAAACTATATATATATAATTGCAGCGTGGAAGGTGTTTATAAGCCATTTAAAATAACACACAAAATCAGTTAGATTCACTTCAACATTTAAATTTAATTTGTCAAAATATTTTCGTTGCTTTGAGACCGCGACCTGTTCACTGACAAAATTCTGTGCTGCATCTGAGAAAGTAACTGTTACTTTCTCAGAAGCGATGAAAATATTTTGGCAAATTAAATTTAAATGTTGAAGTGAATCTGACGGTTTTTGTGTGTTTCTTAAATGGCTTATAAACACCTTCCACGCTGCAATTGTTTTCATTCCAGTACACGAACTCAGATCAGGTTGCTTGCTATGCAAGTACATCTCCATAATATATATATATAAATGTATACATATTATTAACACTTGAAAAGAGAAGATTTATGATGCATGGGCGATAGCTCAGCAAGCATTTAAAAAAATATTCCCATATTTTGTTATACTGTACTTTTGTAAGCTAACAAATTTTTGTGAACTTAGCATCATTCAATTCCAGCCCTTCAAACTGACCATATTTGAGACAAACCAGGGTGCTGAATTCTTCGACAAGGAATTAGATTAAAGAAAGAATAAATTTGGATACAGTTTGTCCCACCATTGGCTCAAACTAGCACCATCAGCACCAATATTTCTATCATAGCCAGAGCCAACTGAAACAACAATGTAAATGAGAAAGAATATGAAACTAACATCATTATTATTATTATTATTATTATGATTATTATTATTATTATTAATAAGGCAGTGAGCTGGCAGAATTGTTAGCATGCCAGACAAAATGCTTAGCGGTATTTCACTCGTTGCTACGTTCTGAGTTCAAATTCTGCTGAGGTCGATTTTGCCTTTCATCCTTTCAGGGTCGATAAATTAAGTACCAGTGAAATACTGGAGTCGATATAATCGACTAGACCCCACCCCGAAAATTTCAGACCTTGTGTATATAGTAGAAAGGATTATTATTATTATCATTGTTATGTTCTGGGTTCAAATTCCACCAAGGTCGACTTGCTCTTCATCCTTTCGGGGTTGATTAAATAAGTACCAGTTACACACTAAGGTCAATGTAATTGACTTGTCCTCTCCCACCAAATTTCAGGTCCTGTGCCTATAGCAGAAAGGATGATGATGATGATGATGATGATGATTATGATTATTATTATTATTATTATTCAGTAGTTTTATTTTTATAACGTGCTTTCACTTCACTACCGAGCGCAGCTCTGTGCGCCTTGGGTATGTGCTGTGGTTTGCTGTGGTGCTCTTATGTTTACTGTATTGAAAGTGTTTTGCGTAGAATGTGTGCAGTACCCAGTAGTGCAATTTTCTGTATGTTATATATATTTGTAAGTCCTGCTATTTTTGTTATGTATTTGTCTGAATATTTTTTTATTATACCTAAGGCACCTACTATGATAGGAATTGTTTCTGTTTTTAGATTCCACATTCGAGTTATCTCTATTTCCAGGTCTTTGTATTTTGAAAGTTTTTCCATTTCTTTTAGAGAAACGTTGTCATCTGCTGGTATTGATACATCAATTAGAAAGCATTTTTTTTCTTCATGATCTTTGACAACTATATCTGGTCTATTTGCTGAAGGCGGTGAACTGGCAGATCCATTAGCACACCAGGCAAAATGTTTAGTGGCATTTCATCTGTCTTTATGTTCTGAGTTCAAATTCTGCCAAAGTTGACTTTGCCTTTTATCCTTTCAGAGATGATAAAATAACTACCAGCTGAACACTGGGGCGATTGACGATCCCCCTCCTCACAAATTCCAGGCCTTGTGTCTATAGTAGAAATTATTATTATTATTATTGAGTGAGAGAACAGTGCATGCCATCAAAGTGATGCTGGGGTACAAATATATGAAGTCCAATACCCATCATAACGACCCATCTGATAAGAGTACACCAGGTACATGCATCACAACCCTGTGTGTGACACAGTAATCCCATATCAAGATGAACAGCACATGACCTTGTAAGTAGGGCCCAGATAGAATTTTCTTTGGGTTGAGTAGCCCATCCTGCTCAAAAGGGCCTAGGTACTGTTACCAACAAATTGGTAGATTCCTTAATGAGATCGGATAATAACAAAATAGCATTAAAAGGGTTAGGGAAATGTTCTATATGAATCCTATAGAATTTCAATGCTAGGGCAGGGGGAGGAGGAGGAAGAGAGATGAAATTTAAGAGCAGGCAGGTGTCTTGTTAGTTTCTATACTTATTTTGACAATGGATGGTATCAAGAATAAAAAAAACACCTTATTTTTTTTACAAATTATTTAAGCAGCCAACCAACTAAACAACCAACCAGCCAATTAACCAATGAACCAGCCTTCACCATTGTGCTACCTCTACTGAACAACGAATGTAATACCTGAGAAGGAAGAAATAAAGAAACCAAAACAATGAACTTCAACGTACACACAACAGGCAGGTGTTTGTACCCGCCAAGTTACTGTCTCCTCTTTAACAGATGCAGCTCTCAAAAAAACAATACTCTTTCTTCAAACGCATCTTTACATAACAAACTATAATGTTACTATTATTCACAACCAACGTGGAGACAGAGAGAATTTCTGTTTTAAATTTATGGGCGGAGAAACACAAATGTCTGGGTAAAAGATGACATAATGTTCACTGAGAGATGGTTGGAACAGCCGATGTCTCCTCGCCTGTTGTGTCTTCAGATTACAACTGAATAAAACACCTGTTCTGATAATATGAAGTTTAGTCACAGAGTACAGGAATGTCTTGGTGGAAATCAATAGATATTACCTCCAAGAAATCCAAGTACCCAGTCTTCAGCAGTGAGACAGTACTAATAGTAATAGTACAGTGAGACAATACTAATAGTAATTAAACTATGTTTCCACTTGGTTAAAGATACTCATCCTTCGTGCCAGTGCCGCTGGACTGGCTCCTGTGCAGGTGGCACGTAAAATACACCATCTTGAGCGTGGCCGTTGCCAGTACCACCTGACTGGCCTTCGTGCAGGTGGCACGTAAAAGCACCCACTACACTCTCAGAGTGGTTGGCATTAGGAAGGGCATCCAGCTGTAGAAACTCTTCCAAATCAGATTGGAGCCTGGTGTAGCCATCTGGTTTCACCAGTCCTCAGTCAAATCGTCCAACCCATGCTAGGATGGAAAGCGGACGTTAAACGATGATGATGATGATGATGATATCACAAAACCCTTTTGTTTACCATATTTCTATTGAAATATACTGCTTTTGTTTCAGTTTATTTTGAAAATAATGAATTTAGTAAAATAATTTTGTCATTATTAAACCTTTTGTTATTATATTTCTTTTGAAGTAAACTGCTTTTGTTTCAATTAATTTTGAAAATAATGAAGAATTTAGTAAAATAACTTCAGCTGGTGTTTAGAACATAACATGAACTTTTGTTAAAAGGTTTTAATTTAAACCCAGGGATGTGCTGCCTAGTTAGGCAAGGTACACAGTGCCTATCTTGAATAAAATAGATTGATAGCAGCATTTTCCTTTTATGGCAAAATATGCACTTAATTCAATAAAATTATGAAGGCTATTCTGATTACGAAGCATAAAATGCAAAATATTTTATTTTTTTGTAGATTAGGTAGGCGCAGGAGTGGCTGTGTGGTAAGTAGCTTGCTTACCAGCCACATGGTTCCGGGTTCAGTCCCACTGCGTGGCACCTTGGACAAGTGTCTTCTACTATAGCCTCGGGCTGACCAAAGTCTTGTGAGTGGATTTGGTAGACAGAAACTGAAAGAAGCCTGTAGTAAATATTTATATATATATATCATCGTTTAACGTCTGCTTTCCATGCTAGCATGGGTTGGACAATTTCACTGAGGACTGGCAAGCCAGAAGGCTACACCAGGCTCCAATCTGATCTGGCAGAGTTTCTACAGCTGGATGCCCTTCCTAACATATATATATATATATATATATATATATGTATGTGTGTGTGTCTGTGTTTGTCCCCCCACCATCGCTTGACAACCGATGCTGGTGTGTTTACGTCCCTGTAACTTAGCGGTTCGGCAAAAAGAGACCGATAGAATAAGTACTAGGCTTACAAAGAATAAGTCCTGGGGTCTATGTGCTCGACGAAAGGCGGTGCTCCAGCATGGCTGCAGTCAAAATGACTGAAACAAGTAAAAGAGTAAAAGAGAGAGAGAGTATAATTCACCCCTGGTTTTCAACCTCAGGATTTAAGCTACACATAGTACTGCTGTAGTACACGTGCTGCGTACACCCCTACAACACCAGTAACCAAATATCCTTAAAATAACATCCCACTATTTTAAAAAAAGGCAAAGATCTATGCAAAGTTGGGAAAGTGGACAGTTAACCATCTATTTTTTTTACACTAATTAGGTGACATTTATACAGCAAAATGTCTGTTAGGACAATAAATATTTCCTCTGAAATCTGTTACTAGTAACAACTCCTGCGACTGGCAGTGCTGGAGCATCTGAGTATATGTGTTGATGCCTCCACGTGCAGATATTCAGCAAACTACACAGATAGGGAGGACCGTGTGGAAAGCACCAAAGGTATCTTGAGATCTTTTTGCTTGCTATAAATCGGGTGATAGTGGTTACTGTGTGCGTAAGGTGTGTGGTGTGCATATGTATGTGTGTAGGTGTGTGTTGTGTATGTATGTATGTGGTATGCATGTGTGTGTGAGCATGTGGTGGGCCTGTATGCATGTTGTGCATGTATGTATGATGTATGGCGTGCATGTATAAGTGTGTGTGTGTGTGTGTGTGTGTGCACAAGTGCCTATATAAGTAGAACTTGCCCCTCCTACCACAAGATGTACTTACTCACCCTACTCCACCCCCCCACTCAAAAGCAATTGACATTGTGGAGGACCAGGAGGTGAACAAGTAAGTAACGATAAGGAAGTCGAAAGTGACTAACCACGATTAAAACCACTTATTGAAAGATTAAAGATAGAGGGTACAAGGCTACACGCTTCTTTACATGATTATATATTTATATCTGAGAGGCCAGGAACACCAGCAGCAACGGCAGAGACGACGAACGACCTGTTTTATTCATCGTAAACACATCACCATGAAAGAAAAAATAAACGACTGAATCTGATGTGAAGTCACTTTTCAAGATTGCTGTCTATTTTACAGTTGAGAAACTTGTTTTTATAAGGGTGTAAGTGGGGTGGAAGTTTTTGATGTTGTTGGTGGCAGTGGGGTCACAGTGGTAAAATCGGACACAGATGATTGCATGTTAAGCTAAAGGGATGATGGACTGTACATCTGTAACAGGTCTTGAGCTGAGCAAATAAAAACAACTTTTACTGGCTGAGGTCACCTACATCTATAGATGGTCAGTAGTGACACCTGCTGGGTTTGGCTGCTCTACATTGATAAGGGGCAACCACCCTTAGAAGGCGGCGAGCTGGCAGTAACGTTAGCACGCCGGGCGAAATGCTTAGCGGTATTTCGTCTGTCTTCACGTTCTGAGTTCAAATTCCGCTGAGGTCAACTTTGCCTTTTATCCTTTCGGGGTCGATAAATTAAGTACCAGTTATGCACTGGGTTCAGTATAATCGACTTAATCCCTTTGTCTGTTCTTGTTCGTCCCCTCTATGTTTAGCCCCTTGTGGGCAATAAAGAAATAAGGGGCAAACACCCTGAAACACCCTGTAGATGCCAGACCAGCAAGGGGAAGCAGCTGACCCTCCCCTGTTCGAAGGTTATAATGGACACAGGTTCATGTGTCACATTATTTATTTTATGGAGCTATGTAGGGTGGTGAGCTGGTAGAACCGTTTGCATGCTGGGCAAAGTGCTTAGTGGCATTTTGTCCGCCGTTCAAATTCTGCTGAGGTTGAGTTTGCCTTCCATTCTTTCAGCATAGATAAAATAAGTACCAGTTGAACACTGGCGCCAATATAATCAACTTACTCCCTGGCCTTGAGTCTAAATTTGAAAGCAATATTATGCTCTGTACTTATCTTCTGGCTTATATTAGAGTCAGGAGCAGAAAATCTTATTGCAGTCACACCACCTCATCATTGGAGCCTAGTAATACTGTGCATTATCGACTTTGCCTTTCATCCTTTCGGGGTCGATAAATTAAGTACCAGTTGCATACTGGGGTCGATCTAATCAACTGGTCCCCGCCTCCCCCAAATTTTCAGGCCTTGTGCCTAGAGTAGAAAAGAATACTGTGCATTATAACTGTTCAGAGTTCTAACAACTGGTTACTGGTACTGCCATGGCAAAGCAGAATCATAAAAAAGTGTGTGTGTCGAAAATTTTGTCTGTTTTTCCATGCTTTTCCAAATTAGATGTGTTTGTTTTAACATAGTATTTAGTAGAGAGACAGACAAAATATTTACTTTTGACTCACTGGTATTTTAAATTCCATCCAAATTGCTTTGACCTTTTATTCACTTTTCGAGAAGGAGGAGAGGGTTGAGGTTCAAAATGAGCACCATTCTTCTGCTGGAGTGTATGTGTGTGTGTGTGTGTGTGTGTGTGTGTGTGTGTGTTGGGGTCAATTCATTTGTTTCTACTCGTTTCCTTTTAATTTACTACTTTGTACCTAAATAAGAGATGGCAGAATTGTTAGCATGCCAGACAAAATTCTTAGCAGCATTTTGTCCAGCACTTTTATGTTCTGAGTTCAAATTCAGCTGATGTCAACACTGCCTTTCATCCTTTCGGGATCAATAAAATAAATACCAGTTGAATATTGGGGGTCAATATAATCGACTTAACCCCTCTCCCAAAATTGCTGGCCTTGTGCCAAAATGTGAAATCATTATTGTTATTAAGGTGGCAAGCAGGCAGAATTGTTAGGGCCTTGTACAAAATACCTCAAAGTGTTTCTTGAGGCTTTTGGTATTGTGAGTTCAAACCCTGTCAAGGTCCACTCGCTAAATAAGGCGGTGAGCCGGCAGAATCGTTATTACATTGGGCAAAATGTTTCACTGGTGCTTAATTTATCGACCCTGAATGGATAAAAGACAAAGTTGACCTGGGTGGAATTTGAACTTAGAACATAGCAACAGACAAAATGCCACTAAACTAAGCACATTACCTAGCATGGTAATGATTCTGCTACCTTGCCACTTATAATAATAATAATGATAATGATAATGATAATGATAATGATAATAATAATAATAATGATAATCATAATAATAATAATAATAATAATAATAATCCTTTCTACTAAAGGCACAAGGCCTGAGATTTTGGGGGAGGGGACTAGTTGATTACATTGACCCCAGTGTTTCACTGGTACTTAATTCATGGACCCCAAAAAGATGAAAGGCAAAAGTGACCGCGGCTGAATTTGAACTCAGGACACCGTGACAAAATACCACAAAGCATTTGTCCAGCATGCTAACATTTCTGCCAGCTCACTGCTTTACTACTACTACTACTACTACTACTACTACTACTAATAATAATAATAATAAATAACAGTAATAAGAAAAAGTAGAAAAAAATAATAAAGCTTACAGTTGTTCAATTAGAATCTTGCTTTTGCTTACACAATAGGAGGAAGTAATTAAAATGTATCATATGTCTTATATTTCTATCTCAAGGCCACAGCACTGAAGTCATTAATGCCACATTGAAAACTTTAAACTTCAGGCTATGTTATCGCATAAGCCAAGCATTTGTGGCCTATTCTTCACTCAACTTTACACAAAGTTAGGAACACACATATCAGTCATACAGTGTTTCAGCTGTATATAGTCTTCATCTTTCAGTGGTACTTATTTGTGCTTCTACATGGCAAAATGGACTGTACCTTTCTATGGTTCTATGGCAAGATCTCATGGGAATTGGCACTGATCATCATCATCATCAACATCTGTTATCCATGCTGGAATGTGTTGGGTAGCTTGACAGGAACTGGCAGGGCCAAGGGCTGCACCAAGTTCCACAGTCTGTTTTGGCTTGGTTTCTACAACTGGATGCCCTTCCTAATACTAACCATTCCACAGAGTGTGCTGGGTGTTTTTTTTTATGCGGCACCATCACCAGTGCTTTTTAAGTGGCACCAGCACCCACACTGTGGTACCTTGGTTTTAGGATCTCAATTCGTTGTGGTGAGCAGGTCTTCTCAAGTACAGCAATGTGCTACATACCTTGGTCTTCTGTCATTTCCTTTGTAAGGGTCAATGTTTTGAGATCAAAGGGATTAAGTTGATTACATTGACCCCAGTGTGTAACTGGTACTTAATTTATCGACCCCCAAAAGGATGAAAGGCAAAGTCGACCTCGGTGGAATTTGAACTCAGAGCATAAAGACAGACGAAATACCGCTAAGCATTTCACCTGGCGTGCTAATGATTCTGCCAGCTCACCTATCATCACTGGCTGTCAAGCAGTGATGGGGGGACAAACACAGACACACACATACATGATAGGCCTCTTTCAGTTTCCGTGTACCAAATCCACTCACAAGGCCTTGGTCAGCTTGAGACTATAGTAAAAGATACCTGCCCAAAGTGTCATGCAGTAGGAATGAACCTGGAACCATGTGGTTTGGAAGCAAGCTTCTTACCATATAGCCATGCTTGCGCCTAATGGCAAAGTTAATTGAATAACCTCTTCCTTATTTTGAAAATTACTTAAAACAAACGTAATGTATTACAACAGAAATATAGTAACAAAATAGTTAAGCAAGACAATATTTTACTGCATTAAAATTGATTAACATACCTAATACAAGTATGATAAACAATGCCGAAATGTTAAATCTTAGCAAAACAAACAGCTCTCTATCTATAACACATTTACACACGGATACACAACACTGTTTGAACATCATAAATGGTAATGGCTTTGAGGGATTAAAATAAAGTTTAAATATTTTTATTGTCTGCACAATGTGTAACAAAACTGTCACAAAATGACATTCTTATGAGTTGACGAGGGAAAAAGGAGAGAAAAAATAGGTAGTAGATGTTATGTATAAAGAGTTAGATGTGTTGACAATAGCTGTTAGCATACACTACTACTACTACTACTACTTTCTGCTAGAGGCCCAAGGCCTTAAAATTGAGGGGAGGGGCCAGTCAAGTACACTGACCCTGGTAATTGACAGGTGCTTATTTTATTGACCCCCCCACCAAAAAAAAATGAAAGGCAAAATCAACCTCAGTGGAATTTGAACTCGGAACATAGCGACGGGCAAAAATACCACCAAGCATTTTGTTCAGCATGCTAACAATTCTGCCAGCTTGCTACCTCAATGATAATAATAATAATAATAATAATAATAATAATAATAATAATAATAACAATAATAATAATGGTTTCAAATTTTGGCACAAGGCCAGCAAGTTCAGGAGAGGGGTTAAGTTGATTACATTGACCCCAATACTTGACTGGTACTTAATTTATTGATCTTGAAAGGATGAAAGGCAAAACCTACTGTAGTGGAGTTTGAACCCAGGACCTGAAGACAGGTGAAATACTGCTAAGCATTTTTCCCAGCGTACTAATGATTCTGCCAGTTCACCACCTTAATAATAATAATAATAATAATAATAATAATAATAATAATAATAATAATAATAATAATAATAATAATAATAATAATAATAATAATAATAATAATAATAAATCGTTTGACTAGACAGAGAGAGTAAGACTACCCTGTCACCACCACCCCTATGTCACCTGAGATTCCTTTCAGTTTGCTCTTCAACTACAACAGTCCTTTGCAACATGCAGTCACATACACCATGAGACATGTTACCAGTCTATTTAATGCGTGGGCGTTGAGACAGTCCACATCTCCCCTTTCCATCACAACATGCCGACATTGATGATACGGCAGACAAAAATAACACAAGCTGTTGTGATATAATAACATTTACTTAAAATGGAACAAGGTCACTGCTGGTGGTGATGATGATGATGATGGTGATGATGATGATGATGTTATTTAGCTTTAGGTTAACCTAACCTTTTTACTCAGACAATGAATAAACAAGGGAGATTTGGTTGCTATCTCTAGTAAGTCATGGAGTCTTATACAAGTTTGTTCATTATTTTTGCGCTTCTTCACTCAAGGTTTATTGGATGAGATTTGAGAAAGATTATCCCTAATAGTGGTTTGGAACTTAGCTGTTCTTTCTAGCATGAGAGAATCCTATGATGGATACCTCTTATGTGTTTAAATGTACACTGTACTTATATGAATAATATATAGTCTTTGGACTAAATTTTTACACGCTAGGCCACTGGTAGTAGAAATTTCTAATATTTCTATTTCCTTTCAATATTATTAATTATATATATATATATATATATATATATATATGTACAGGCTGCGAAATAAATGACAATCAGATGGAGCAATGTCTGATGAATATGGTAAGTGGGGCATCGTTTCCCATTCAAACTGCTTCAGTCTTTGGAATGTCATCCTCACTGTATGTGGCCGAACATTATCCTGATAGAAGAACATCTTTTATCTTGAAACCAAAGATGGTCGCTTTTTCCTAGGGCTGACTTAAGCCACTCAAGCTGCTTGCAGTGGATCCCCTGGTTTGGGTTTTAAAAGTTCAAAGTGGACTAAGCCTTTCATATCCCACCAAATAGATAACAATACCTTACGTCGGCGAAGATTTTCTTTAGCCTGGGGTGCCAGTGTTTCTCCTTTTCCCTACCCACTGTCTTCGACACTTGACATTTTTATAGAGAACCTATTTTTTGTCACTAGTCACTATTCAGTCCAAAAAAGGTTCATTTGTGTGATGTGACAGTAAAGAAGAGCACACATTCACTCTGTGTGTGTATTTAGACTCGGAAAGTTTGTGAAGAACCCACTGACCAAATTTGTTCACTTCCGAAATGGCATGCAGCTGTCAATGAATGGTTGACTGACCAAATCCAAGCTTCTCTGCTAGTTTCCCAACAGTTATGATGAGATTTTGTTCCACCAGGGTTTGCAAGACATCCTCGTTGAGCTCTACAGATCTTCCAGGACGAGGCTCATCTTCTAGGCTGTAGTTTCTGGCTTGGAATTTCTGGAACAACTATTGACACTGGTTTATGCTTATTGTCCGATCCCCATATATACTGCATTAATATTCCTCGCACTTTTTGTTGCGCTGTTGCCTTTATTGAACTCATAAAGCAAAATATGCCGAATATATTCCTTTGTCACTTCCATCATAGCTCTGAAAAAATAACTGTTAAAATCAAACTGTACTCTTCAAAACTTGCACTAAGAATAGAACTAAGGGAAAATTACTACCTGCTTTTATAGCAAGTTGATGTAAGTAGTTTATCCTGCTCCCCTTTTGACTTTCAGTTCATGCAATTGAAAAAAAATGCATTATTTATAGGATGACCCAAAACACACACACATATATAAACACACACACACTTTCATATCTCTATGCATAGGGGATACTAATGCAACTAAAGTGGTCAGCAGTCATTTATATTACAATGTTAAAAAGGACATTTGTAACAAAACGTTAATCAAAAGGACTTCGAAGGAGGATATGTGACCTCGAGTACAAGAGTTACAAGTAGCTGTTGTGATTAAACAACAAAAAGAATATGAAGTTGTCAACGCGGGAAACAAAGCAGACACACAAAAGACAAACACTTGCACACACTATATGTCCTTTCAGTATATATACTTTACATAACAGAAGATCCTGGTTGTTGATCACATGGGCGATATTCTAATGAATCCCGAGATCCGGTTACCAACCACATGGTTCTGGGTTCAGTCCCACTGCGTGGCACCTTGGGCAAGTGTCTTCTACTATAGCTTCGGGCCGACCAAAACCTTGTGAGTGGATTTGGTAGACGGAAACTGAAAGAAGCCCATCGTATATATGTATATATATATATATATATATATGTATGTGTGTGTATATGTTTGTGTGTCTGTGTTTGTCCCCCCAGCATCGCTTGACAACCGATGGTGGTGTGTTTACGTCCCTGTAACTTAGCGGTTCAGCAAAAAGAGACCGATAGAATAAGTACTAGGCTTCCAAAGAATAAGTCCTGGGGTTGATTTGCTCGACTAAAAAGGCAGTGCTCCAGCATGGCCGCAGTCAAATGACTGAAACAAGTAAAAGAGTAAAAGAGATACGTTCACCTGTCCTTCAATTTTTGACAAGGCATTCATCAGGCACCTGATCTTTACAACGGGACATGAGTTTTGCTCCTTGTCCCACAGAACAATACCTGACTTCAACCTGAGGTTGTTGGTTTTGTTGGAATGTTCTACCCATATGTATGAATATATGCAAAATATGAATGCCTGTAATCATGTAACTATGTATGCATAAACCTTATGCATATATGTATACAAGCATGCCTCACCACTCCACCGATTTGTGTCCTCATAACTTTCAGAAAAATAAATATTTCTTAATGAAATTTCCTACAAATACGCTTCAGGTGGTGTAGATAGCGATTACATCAGAATTTGCTGTGGAAAATTTTCCTGATAGGCAGGAGAGGAATTTTGGAAAATTGACAACTTTGTTGCAACATAATTTGCATAAATTTGGAAATCTTTTAATGAATTTTTTTACAAATGCCTTTCAGATAGTGTATGTACATTACAATTACATCAGAATTTAATGTGGAGAAAAAACTTTTGTGGGTGTGCATACATACAGGCTGACACACATCACATGTATATATATATATATATATATATATATATATATATATATATATCTACAAAGTGAAACTAGAAATTTTGAAAAAAATTGTTGTAATCAGTATATAAGTGTGCATGCTATCAATTTTCCTTTTTAGATTTAAATTCTGATATAATCATAGTCTATGCCACCTGAAAAGTATTTGAAGAAAATTTCATTAAAAAATATCAATTTTTCTCTGAAAGTTATGAGGAAACAAAATAGGAGTGGTGCACAATTGTGTAGTTATGCAATATACATATATAGCGCGAACAGACTTAATTTTGGCGGAAATCTGGTTTGAGCAACCCATATAACCACTAATAACCTTGGCATAACTACAGATTCCTGCCCCCACCCGACTTTCGATGATCATAACCGTTTTGTGCGTTTGTGCATCCGTAGATTTCTACTGAAGCAGCAAGCAATGAAGCTGTCACCAGAAAACTCGTTATGCTAAAAATACCAGCTAAAGGTCTAAACGTTTCTAACAGAAAGACATTGAATAGAATAATTCTCCGTTTGAACATTTTTAATTACATGTATATGTGTGTGAGAGAGGACTAGAAATCTACGGATGCATAAACGCACAAAACGGAGAAAATGAAAGAAATATGGACGACTTGTTCCGAAACACCCGGGAGTGGGGAACGGTCCTCAAAAGTAACCCCCAATTGTTTCCCCAAAAGTTCCTATGTTCTCGGAATCTACATAGTCCGATGTATATTTGTAGAAAATTTCATTAAAAAATATCTATTTTCTTGAAAGTTAAAACGAACTGAAGTTGACGCCGGTGAATTTTCCAAAATTCCTCATCCCACCCCCTGCTAAAACATTTTCCACAAAAGTTTTGTATATTCGGAATCTACATGATATAACACATATTCGTAGAAAATTTCATTAAAAAATATCCATTTTTCTGAAAGTTATGATCATCCAAAGTCGGGGTGGGGCCGGGTGCAGGAATCTGTAGTTATGCCATAACTTAAAAAATTTTTTTTTGTAATTTTCAGAAAATTTTTGCGATTTGTGTTCAACACACGGGAATTCGTACGATTATGAAAAAAAAATTTTACGTGTGATTTAAGGGCGATTTAGCTGTTATTTTAAACATATCACACGTGTCACCTGATATTTCCCTCGTTTCTTAATTACTGTGACATGAATTGATGTTTTTCAATATTTTTCTCCCCATAAAACATTTAATGATCCATTGCTGGGATTTAAGTAAATAATTAGGACTGTCCGGGTTTTAAACTCTGATTTTTAAAAAAATTCGAAAAATTGTGAAAATTTTAGGGTTTATGGGATAGTGGTGGTGGTGGTGGTTTAGAAATTAAAAAAAAAATTTTTTTCAATATCGTATGAATTCTCGTGTGCAGAGGGCAAATTCACAAAAGTTTTCTGAAAATTCCAAGAAATAAAGTTACGAGGAGTTATATGGGGGATTTAAACTAGAATTCCACCCCTTTTCTTTTATTGATAATTTAGATAATTTAATAATTACATATATAACACGGGCGAAGGTAATGAATACGGGCACTCGGCGTTTAGGGTTAGGGTTACGCCAAAAATGGGTGGTGTGTGAATTCTTTGCCTCTGTTACATATGTATGATACAAATATAGAACAAAACCATATAAAAATACAGCTTCAAAACCGAAGAAGACCCCAGACTGATCGAAGAGAGAAAAATAAAAAAGAGGAAGAAGGAAAACGAAAGAAAAGAAATATCAATTCAACAGTAAGTGCTTCAATTGGTCGTACACAACAAAGTTCAACGCAACCTACGGAAACAAGCAATCATGCTCGCGGCATTACCGCGGGAGATGGCGTGTCTAAGGCGTTGAACAGCCAAGCACCCTTACGGACATCCTCCGACACCTCGGTAAAGCGAGCCGCCAACATGCATGTATGTGTGTATGCATACATAAGTATATGTATGTGTTGTCATTTGATTTATAGCTTTCAAATTTCTCAACAAAAAGCAATAAACAGGTTTCTAACTGCCAAAGAAAGAAAGAACAATTACTATAATTTATGCTACACCGGCCAAGCAGTCAGGCTTGTTAATTATACGCAGGTGCACAATGTAAGCGTGCATGTGTACGTAGTATCTGCTAAAAAGGTGAGCCAATACCGCTTCAAGTTGGGCCGCACCTACGAGAAAATCAGCCACATTACACCGCAGAGTGGAAGATGGATGAATACCCCAACAACACACATACACGCAAGTCAAGAAGTCCGGATGAACTTAAGGAATCAACAACCTAAAAGGAATCATCAAGCCTAAAAGAAGAGCGGGTGTGCATTGCAAACCCTGCATCCGGTTCTTTCTGGCGTACTGGCTTTGTTTTGTTCTGGGTCAAGGCGACCCAGACGAGAGAAATCCCTTAATAAGAGCAACAATTGTCCATGATGGTTTAAACCGGTCTTAGCTGGGTTTAGGTACCTCATCTCATCTTTCATACTGTCGGAAACAATAGACCACGTGCCATTACTATATGTGTCGTGTGTGCACATGTGTGCGCCATTGCACGCGGGAATCAGTGTTTTTAACTGAGTTATATATACCTCTCACCTGTGTGTGTGTGTGTGTGTACGCGTGAGTGAGTGCGCGCGCGTGTATGTCTTTACCTGTGTCTGTATGTATATGGTAATAACGACTTGGGTATACCTCTAATTAACTTTGTTGCCTCATAACTTCCAGAAAAATAGACGATTTTCTATGAAATTTTCAACAAATACACTTCAGATGGTGTAGATTCCAATTATATTGGAATTTGTGTTGAGGCGAGGAGTTTCGGAAAATTCACACAAGTCGGCCTTGTCTCCTTATAACTTTCGGAAGAATGGGTATTTTTTAAAACGAAATATTCTACAAAAACCTTTCAGAGTCTGTAAATTACGGTTCTATCGTTACTTAATACGAAAAAGAAAATTGGTGAGCACACACGCACATATGCATCACAATTTTTGTTCGAAACTTCCAGTTTCATTTTGTAGATATATATATGATGTGTGTTAGTATGTACGGGTACGAGTCCACCAATTTTGTTTTTCATATTAAATTCCAATATAAGCGTAATCTTCATGCTCCAAAAGATATTTATATAAAGATTTTATTAAAAAATACCCATTTTTCTGAAAGTTATCAGACAACAAAACCGACTTGTGTGAATTTTCCGAAACTGGCACTGTCATGCTATTGGCTGTCAGAAGTGAAAGTGCTCACTGCTAGTGAAGTATCTGTCTGTCTGCCTGTCTGCCTGTTGCTGGCCTGTCGATTCTTTGGCTACTGACAGCTGATACCATGACTGGCCGGAGCGAGCTATATGTCTGTCTGTCTGTCTGTCTGTCTCTCTCTATCTCTCTATCTATCTATTACTCGAAAGTTCGCGCGTCCGCGCTAGCTAGTCGTGAGTAGAAAACACAAATTTAATATAAAAACATATTTCCTGAAATTGCAAATTATTTAAAATATAAAAATATAATTTTCAACAGAGAGAATTTATCAAAATAGAAAACAAATGAAGTTTGAAGTTTAAAAATAATAGGATCGACCACTCACGACTAGCTAGCGCGGACGCGCGAACTTTCGAGTAATAGATAGATAGATAGAGAGAGAGAGAGAGAGAGAGAGACATATAGCTCGCTCCGGCCAGTCATGGTATTAGCTGTCAGTAGCCAAAGAATCGACAGGCCAGCAACAGGCATGCAGGCAGTGAGCACTTTCATTTCTGACAGCTAATAGCATGATAGTGCCCCGAAACTCCTCTTTCTATTCACGAAATATTTTTTTACACAGCAAATTCTAATATAATCCTAAAATTCTAATAAAATACCTGAAGCGTATTTGTTGAAAAGTTCATACAAAAATATCCATTTTTCTGGAAGGTATGAGGCAACAAAATCAGTGGTGGTGGTCGTGGTTATGGGGGAACATACACGCGGAAGTATGCCCGACTTTGTTTCGTTTGAAATGCTATATAAACGTTTTTGTATTTGGTTTGCAAGATTCTTTATGTGAATTCGTGTGTTGAAACAAATCGCGTTGTCTAGAGAGAGTCACTGCGCTAATATGAATAACATTCACCGGTTCAATTCTACGCCTTTATTAGTAGCCAACTGGTTACATATTTGTGCAATTAACGAATCGATCGTCTTGGAAGATGTAAATTATAGATACGCTAATAAAATTTTCATAGAAAAAAAAAATGGTGGAGATGGAGTATATGTAATCTGGGTATACCCCCACTTTTAAATTTTTTTTTTTTTTTTACGGAATCCTATGTTTCAGACCATGGAGAATCCGATTCTGGAAAAAAATTTTCAAAAATCTCAATTTCAAAATTTCGATCCCCCCCCCCCCCCCGGTTTTTATATAGATCCACAGGGTAAACCTAACCCTAACTCAAACCCTAACCCTAACCCTAACCCTAACACTAGTTTTGTGAGATTTGGCTGTTATTTCTAGCATGTAAATAGCCTGCTTGGTGGGGGGGGGGGATTGAAATTTTTCAAAAATTTTTTTTTCAGAATCGGAATCTCCATAGCCTAAAACGTGGGATTCCGTAAAAAAAATTAATAAATAAGGGGGGGGGGGAAGGTTCAGATTACATATAGTCCATCTCTACCGAAAAAAAATATATATAGAGGAATCTTTGATCTTTTCCTTATCCTAGAACCCTGGTTTCGTTACAATCATTTCCCGTAACTTCTGTATTATTTACTTTTTTTTTCCGGATTTTCTATCTGAAACATCAACATTACTTTATCTACACCCTCGAAATACATATTTCTGCAAAATATTATTTAAAAATATGTATTTTAAAGTGAGTTATGAGGAAACAAAGTCGAGAAGAAGTGAAAATAATTTGAACCCCCACCGCCAAAAAAAGAAAGAGATGAATTAATCTTCATCATAATCTACACAGGGAGTTCTCAATCATATTTCATCTATAAACCCCTTTCATTACTATTTTATTGTGGTGGACCCCCCCCCCCCCCATAGCCATTCGATGTTTAAAATTATAAAAATTTCATTAAAAATTCCTATTTTGGTTTTCACATTAACTTGTGTAGGTGGAACTATGTAAAATGCTAGAGAAAGAAACCTATCAGTTTCTTGCAATACGTACCAACGCATACATCTAAATCAAAATGTTTTCTGGGGCCCTTAAAATACTATTGTGAATTCCTAATTTACTATTTTAATACGAGGACCCCCTCCCACCAAATTTTACATAGACCCTCAGGGGTTATATGGACCCCGGTTGAGAACCGCTGATCTACACCCTCGAAAACATTTCAGCAAAATTTCATTGAGAAATATACATTTTTATGTATGTTACAAGGTAACAAAATCTGGGCGGGGCACCAAAGTGTAGATATGCCGACAAAAGTATTGATTCGCGCCAAGGAAATCGATGGACGCGACTTTTGAGTCGTATTATTAACGGAATATATTTACAATTTTTCAACAGCAGACTGAAGGTGATCTTATGCTATTGACACTGGAAAGGAAAGGCATGAATGTCATGACATTACAAATTCCTCATGTATCTTAAAACAATCAGGCTGTTTGGAATTTGATGCACATTTATTAAGAGCTCACGTGAAGGCTGTGGTACGTTAAGGTTGTGATTACGATAGGGTTTATGGTTAGTTTGAATAAAGAAGAACAAGGATTCTTCGAAGATGATATAGCTGCTGTTTTTAGTAAACTGAATGACCAGTATTGAGGCTGATTCCTTACACGAGTTGCTGCGATGAATCAATCTGTTGGTTATGAGTAATAAGCCTACGCAAATTTGTACCACTCAAAGGCATGAGATGTTTAGTTATAGGATTGCGTTGGAGAAAAATATGGTGAGATAGTCATGGTTGGCGCAGTTTTGATCATAAGTCTGTTTTGAAAAGAGTCATGAAGGGATGTTTGAACGATCTGTTTGGACAATCTATTTAAACCAATATTTTTGCAAGGTCTGTTTGAAGATGCTTTTTTTGTTTGGAGAGAGAGAGAGATAGAGAGATAGAGAGAGATAGAGAGATAGATAGAGAGATAGAGAGAGAGAGAGAGAGAGATAGAGAGAGAGAGAGAGAGAGAGAGAGAGAGAGAAGCGGAATTTAATCAGGAACATCCTGCAATATCCATGCGGAGCAACACGTTTTGGCACCACACACATACACAAATATGCATGTGTGTGTGTATGTATGTATGTATGTATATGACTATATGCGCACTCGGGGCTAACTGTCGTCATGGAAGCAGAAATGCCGGGGATTACATCAGCAGATTGGCAATATTGTAGCAGCACATTGTAGTCGGCAGCTGAAAAAGAGAATGTTCCGTATGGATGAATATCTATGTGTGTGTGTGAGTGTGTGTGTGTAGAGGAAATAAGTAGACACACAGATAGACAGACAGATGAATAGATAGATGGAAACATCGAGAAAATAATAAGGAACGTGTCGGGGTTGCAAAACGAAACAAAAAATAAGAATTAAAAAAATTAAAGTCAAAAGTGAAAAGCATCTCACCGTGACCACATCCTATGACAAGTCGACCGATCAAAAGCATGGTTCGATTCACAGCCGCTCCGCTAATGATCGCTCCTACAATATAACTAACAGCAGCTGTCATGACTGTTCGTTTTCGTCCGATAATATCACTAAGTTGCGAAGCAAACAAGGTTATGACGATCGCCGAAGGTAAAGCTCCAGCAATTATTAGCTGTTGCCATAATGGATTCAGAGGCATATATTTCGAGTTTTCGACCAAAAGCACGGCTCCTGAATTTATACCCAAATCATATCCGATCGACAATACTCCAACTTGAGTAAGTAATGTAATAACTAAAAGCGTGTAGCCCAGTCTGCTATCGTTTTCTGCATTTTCCTGTAACACATGAACATATTCTTTGTTATTACCAGCATGGTTATCGTATTTTTTACGAAACACCATTGTTTTTTTTTTCTTACTGATCAACAATGATATCTTTTTTTCAGGTGAAGTCTTTCTTATTCTGAAATAACCCGTCCGACTCCGTTACACTTCCAACGCAAACAACAATCTTAATAACATTCAAGGGAAGCAACTCACATAATTCACCTCCAACTCACCACGTGATGAAACTGAGAGCGAAAATTCTTTATTTTTTTTCTCAACATTTATTAATTCCTCCTCAGCGTTTACCAAATACTTTTTTTATTAACATTTTATTTTATTTACGACTGCGAATTGCTCAGAATCGTTTGAGAGTCGAAACAAAAGAAGTGTTCTACAGCATTTCCCCCGCCTCTTTATGATCTCAGTTCAAATTCCTGATCGATATAGTACCACTCAAGTACCGGACACAATATAATCGATTAACCCCTGTTTCCTCTCAAAATTGTTGACCTTGTACCAAAATTAAAAACATTATTAATATTATTTTCAGTATTCTTATATCATAAAATGAAAGTGGAAAATTTTTCATTTGCGATGTGGTAAGTAGTTTGCTTACCAACCACAAGGTTCCGGGTTCAGTCCCACTGCATGGTATCTTGGGCAAGTGTCTTCTACTATAGCCTCGGGCCGACCAAAGTTTGTGAGTGGATTTGGTAGACGGAAACTGAAAGAAGCCCGTCGTATATATGTATATATATATATATATATGTGTATGTGTGTGTTTGTGTGTCTGTGTTTGTCCCCCTAGCATTGCTTGACAACCGATGCTAGTGTGTTTATGTCCCTGTAACCTAGCGGTTCGGCAAAAAGAGTCCGATAGAATAAGTACTAGGCTTACAAAGAATAAGTCCTGGGGGTCGATTTGCTCGACTAAAGGCGGTGCTCCAGCATGGCCACAGTCAAAAGACTGAAACAAGTAAAAGAGTAATACTTATAGAATTCAAATTTGGCGGAATTTCCCAAGCTATATCACTTGCTCATGACGAAAGAATAGGCAGCGCATTTATTATTTGTATTGTTTCTTCCTTTTTTTCTTCAATATATTTCAAAAGTATTCCTGCGTTTAATATAACAGGTGTTACAATGTCGAAAGATTTGTTTTTATTCTCAAATTTCGGTTTATTACATTTTTGCCCATTCTACTCCGCTATCCAGTGTTATTTTCCTTCCCCCATGTTGTATTTATAGCAATTCCAAAACTCCACCGAAATGTATTAAAAGTGCTCGTCTCGGTATTTTTAAACGCGGAATCCCCTTCCATAAAAAATGTCTCAGAATACCTTATAAATTAAAAATTTGTGGCCGATGGTGGGCAAAGGGAATTAAAAATTAAAAATTAAAAAAAGTTTTAAAGCTTTTTCTTTCTTTTTTTCTATTTTCTGTCTTTCTCTTCCCCTCTCTCTCTTCCTCTCTCTCTCTTCCTCTCTTTTATTTTGACAAAATCGTAATCTCCGTTGTTGAAATCATAGGAATCCTGAAAAATTTATTAAAAAAAAAAAAAATCGTGTGGCTGTGAGGTAAGCTTGCTTCTCAACTGCATGGGTCCGGGTTCAGTTCCACTGCGAGGCATCTTGTGCAAGTGTCATCTACTATAGCCTCAGTCCGGCCAAAGCCTTGTGAGTGGATTTGGTAGGCTGAAGCCCGTTATACACTCACACACATGTATGTATGTATGCATGTATATATATATATATATATATATATATATATATATATATATATATATATATATATATATATATATATAAGGTGATTAAAATCAAAATAAGCAACGATTCCGGTTACTTTTGGGTACTCCCTCGTATATATAACTCTTTTATAAGAAGCGTGGTATCAGTGACTTCGAACTCCCGGCCTGCTGGCCTTCATTGGACAGTAGCATTAAGTCTAGCCGGCCCATTCCATAACAATTTCCATAAAGCTTCGTAATTTTACATTCTGTGTTTATAGTAAAATCGACTTCGACAACGAATACAGTATTGAATTTATACTTTGTTTGGTTCATAATCAATAAGAATGAGATAATTAATCAACTATCAAGTCATTAAAATAATTACAGCAACGCTATGCAAATATTCAGTTATTGATTCTTGTGGCTATTTCGTTATAACTATGACGGTAGAGTTTCTCCTTATGTAAACAGAGATACCGTCGTACCAAGGTGGTAAGGTGTATTATTTCGTGAAGAGAGATTTGGGACTGTGTGAAATTTGGTAGCTTGGAAAGGTACCCTGATAGCAAAAAGGGCCGGCTCTAGGAAGTTCGAGGCCTAATTAGAGAATTGTCAGAGGGGCCTTCCACCCTACAAAAGTTGAAGATTGATGTTTTATGCTTCGTGTAGTACGCCAGCCCCAGCCAAAACGTGTTGAGGGGTTTAGTCGCAATGATAAATTAAAAATTCATCACAACGTCCTCTGCTCGAGCGTGTGTGCGGGGACCAATTTGAACAAATCTGTCAAATTGGCTTAAAACCGGCCCCAACCATAAGTTAATATAGAAACTGTCTCATATTCTTGACAGGCTCACAGACTCTCCAAACATGTTTCTTGTTTTTCTGCTATTTACATTGTACAATCTTCCCGCCTGTACGTTTTCCTCATGAATTTATTCGATTATGATAAATTACAACAGGGGTCATTTATTGCAGGTATGTCAACGATTTCAGTCCCATAACGAAACAGTCATCGAAGCTGAAGGTGGATTCATAGAATAATCGTATATTGCATTTGGTTTTTACTAAATTAGATTTGTATTATTAAATTATCATATTTGGCCTCAAATATCTAAATCGCCTTCTATGATGATATGCAAAATGGTGTAAGAACCTTCTGCTGGTATGTCCTAACGTTTCATACCACGGCCTCGCTTCGGGTACGCGGTATTGACAAGTAACAAACATGACGAAACATCAATGTCTATCGCTACTGTGACGGGACCTGATGCGAGTTATCTCACTTGTCTGTGACTTCCAGGGTGTTTTAACACCAGGCGAATTGGTAATAATATATTCTCTTACACCTACATTCGCAGCCTGCCCACGAACTGACAAAGCACATACCTTCTTTATGAGTGTTCGATATTGTTTATATCACGGGCTGCTTCTCATTCATATTTGAGTTTTTTCCTTGGTATGAAACGTTGGGACATACCAGCAGATGGTTCTTACAACATTTAGGATATAATCACAAAAATGCCGAAACGTCGGTGTCTATCGCTCTTGTAATGGGATCGGATGCAAGTTATCTCTCTTGTCTATGACATATATACGCGGAGGAGTGGCTGTGTGATAAGAAGTTTGCTTCCCAACCACATGGTTTAGGGTTCAGTCCCACTGTGTGCCACATTGGGCGAGTGTCTTCTGCTATAGCCTCCGACCGACTAAAGTCTTACGAGCGGATTTGGTTGACGGAATTGAAAGAAATCCGTCGTGTGTGTGTGTGTCTGTGTGTGTGCGTGCGTGCGTGCGAGCGCGCTTTTGTCCTCAACCACCGCTTGACAACCGGTGTTGGTGTGTTTACGTCTCCGTAACTTAGCGGTTCAGCAACAGGTTTCAATAGAATAAGTATCAGGCTTAAAGAGAAAAAGTACTGGGGGCGATTAATTCGAACAAAAATTCTTCAACAAGGCGGTGCCCCAGCATAGCCACAGCATAACAACTAAAACAAGCAAGGGATAAAAGATATACATCGTTGCTATTATGCAAAACTGTCGTAAGTCCAAAACATTGCTTTTTCAGAAAACGAAGAAATAGTTTCACCATTCCACAATAAAACCGTTGTACTACACTTTGGCAATTTTCTTATCTTGGCATCTGAAGCAGCTGGAGATACGATAGTTTGACCAAAAGAACAGCCTACTGCAAGCAAAAATAAATATTGGAAAAAAACGCATTTGGCCAAGTTTGGACATACGACAGTTTAACATAATATCTATATCTATCTATCTATCTATATATATATATATATATATATATATATATATATATATATATATATATAAATTTAAGGAATGGAGAAAACGCATGTTATAATTGCATACTTTATTCCTACATATGTTTGAAAGGATTACAACCTGTGTGATCCATAGGGATCTGTGATATTAAAATTGTAACCTTCTTTTCAGGGAATGCACGGGATTCATCTTAAACGTAAGACATTATGACCGAGTATGAAAATAATAGATGGATAAGGTTATGACGTGATTCACTTGAAAAAAACCGTTAGAAAATTTTCTCCATTCCTTAAATTTTTAAATATACTCAAATACCCAAAATTTCAAGGAGTTCCTGCCTTAAAAACAGGAACTACACCACAGTTATTTTGTGTTCTTTGCTACATTGGTTTCTATTAACCCATTTATTCAATCCGAAGAATTTTTTATTCATTAAGATAGAAGAAATACATATAATTATATATATATATATATATATATATATATATATATATATATATATATATATATATATGGGAGAATATACAAATAATAACAACAGACGAGGACAGGTGGTGTAAATAACAAAAGGATATATTAGTATGACGCTCGGGAATACGGAAAGTCTTTGACGTTTCGAGCTACGCTCTTCAACAGAAAGAATACGGAGACAAGGAGAAAAACACAGAGAATATATATATATATATATATATATATATATATATATACACACAGAGTAATTCAAAAGTCGCCATACATAAAAACAATTAATTTTTTTATAAGAAAGTTTTTTATTTATTTAACTGTTTCTTATAAAAAAAATATATACTTTTCATATGTATGGTGACTTTTGAATCACTCTATATATACACTTAATATTTCTTTATAGCTATTTGAAACAATATACTCAGTATTATAAGCAGTACTTAGTGATAGCGCGCACGCGCGCACGCGTAACACTAACTCCAGTATGGTATTAGAAGCATGAATCATTTGCTGGTGCAGCGAAAAGCTTCCTCGTCGACGTCTTCTCAATGGACTCTTTCTTTCCCACCTCAGATCAGTGTGTGTAATGTTTAAACCCTATAAACGTGTCGAGGGCGTTTTTCTTTCGTTTGTATATCTCAGTGTATATATATATATATATATCTCAGTGTATATATA
>NC_142952.1:10530062-10535062 GCF_046866305.1 Octopus bimaculoides
TAATAATAATTTATTCTACTATAGATACAAGGCCTGAAATTCGTGGAGCGGGTGATTGTTGATTATACCAACTTCAGTACTTGACTGGTACTTAATTTCTTGACCCCGAAAGGACGAAAGGCAAAGTCGACCTCGGTGGAATTTGAACTCAGAGCGTAGCGGCAGACGAAATACCGCTGCCGCCTGAATAAAAAAAAAAAAAAAAATCATTATCTTTTCAACTCTAGGTACAAAGTCCGAAATTTTTGGGGTGGAGACCAGTCGATTACATCGACCGAAGTGTTTCACTTGTACTTAGTTTATCGACCTCGAAAGGATGAAAGCAATGTCGACCTCGGCAGGATTTGAACTCAAAACGTAGCGAAATACTGCTACCAGCGTGCTAATAATTCTGCCAGTTCGCCGCCTTAATAATTATAATGATAATAATAATAATAATAATAACCGACTAGATCCATAACCTGTACGTGTTATCATTATTGGCGTAATGACTGTCCTGAGATACAACAATAACAATTTTGCTTTTAATGAATTGTCACATGGCAAGAAATGGATGGATATAATAAAGAAGAGGATCATATATTTCTGCAGCGAAACTGTAGAGAAAACTACTGGATAAGTTTTAGATGAAGCGGGTAGGCCAGTGATTTGCTGTTTCGGAAGTGCAAGTTAAGATTTGATCAAGCCTCGGTTGGCTTAATTGGGTGAAAGTATTTGATGCTGAAAGACCCGAAATTTCCTAAGAGCCCTAAAATGTCACGGGTGATTCATCACAGAGCATCTGTGAGATGTATCGCCGAAGTGAAGGCGTGTGAAAGTATCGAAAAAGTTAAATGGTAACTTGGTACCGCTAAAGCAATATTGAACAACTAGGAGAAAGGAATTAGATCAAAGATAGAAACGAAAGGAAACAAAACAGTTTGATAAATTGTAACTTTTTTCTATTAGCAAAGATCTGGTGTTGGTGAACACTACAGGCCTGTAATTAGCTGACGTCTGACAGACTTGTTTATCGTGTGAAGGGGTCAAACTGTGATATGCTTCCAATTTTATCGGCAAGACTTGCATTGCCGTTATGGGAATCTGTTTAGAAACAGAACAAGCAAGCACTGTTAAAAAGAAAGAGTTGGAAGAGGGGAAGAGAAAGAGTGAGAAGGAGAGAAAGAAAGTAGAAAAAAGAAGGAATGTGAGAGAGGATGAGGTAGAAAGAAAAGGAAAGGCATTTATAGGAAAGGGAAAAGGCTACATAAAATTTTGCTGAACGGGAAACGAATACATTTTTTTATACAAATAGTCTTTCAAGTGGTCGAGTGACTGTTTCATCCACTCACAGTTGGCTATAGCAGCACACAAGACTTTCGTGCTGAGCTCGTTGTTGTTATTGTTGTTGTTGAATTTTCTCCCCTTCAAAATCAAAAGCAGACGACACAGTATTCAATTACATATTTCGATGTTCTATACTCTTACTCTTTTACTCTTTTACTTGTTTCAGTCATTTGACTGCGGCCATGCTGGAGCACCGCCTTTAGTCGAGCAAATCGACCCCAGGACTTATTCTTTGTAAGCCTAGTACTTATTCTATCGGTCTCTTTTTGCCGAACCGCTAAGTTACCGGGAGGTAAACACACCAGCATCGGTTGTCAAGCGATGGTGGGGGGACAAACAAAGACACACAAACACACATACATACATATATATATATATATAAGTATATACGACGGGCTTCTTTCAGTTTCCGTCTACCAAATCCACTCACAAGGCGTTGGTCGGCCCGAGGCTATAGTAGAAGACACTTGCCCAAGGTGCCACGCAGTGGGACTGAACCCGGAACCATGTGGTTGGTAAGCAAGCTACTTACCACACAGCCACACCTGCGCCTATGTTCAAATTCCAAAGAGACTATCGTTGATTCCACAGGCTAAATAAGAAAATTTCCTATGATAGACTCGACTATAATGGTCTTTCCTTCTCAGAGAGCCTGAAAAGGTCATAGACACAACTTTCCCCTCCAGACTCAACAAGTAAATCTATAATCAATAATTCTTTCTACTATAGGCATACGTCTTGAAATTTTAGAGGAGGGGGCCTAGTCGATTACATCGATCCTAGTACTTGACTGGTACTTATTTATTTTATCGAACCTGAAAGAATAAAATGCAAAATCGGCCTCGGCGCAGAATTTTAACTCAAAACATTAAGACGGTCGAAATGCTGCCGGACATTTTGTCCAGCGTGCTAACGCTTGAGCCAGCTCGCTGCCTTAAATATATAATTAAGATCAATGATTAGAAAACTATGCGCCGCAGTGTACTGCTGCACCGCAGCATATTGGTACACAGCAGCGCACGCATACTACGCGGTACATTGGGTACATCGCAACGCTCGCACGCCCCGCGGCACATTGCTACACCGCAGTGCACGCATGCTCTGCGGCACATTGGTACATCGTAGCGCACGCATGCTCCACAGTACACTGATACACCGCAGCGCACGCATGTTACGCGGCCAATTGGTTCACCGCAGTTCACGCATGCTCTGTGGCACATTGGTACACCGCGGTTCACGCATGCTCCGCGTCGCAGTGGTACACCGCTGCGCACAAATGCTCCGCGGTACACTGGTACACTGGTACACTGTAACACATGCATGTCCGCGGTACATTGGTACACCACAGCGCACGCATGATTCGCGGCACATTGGTACACTGCATCACAATGGTACACCGTAGTGCATGTATGCTTCACGGCAGAGTGGTACATCGCATCACAGTGGTACACCGCAGTGCACGAAAGCTTCGTAGCACTATGTTACAGTGTGATGCACTGGTGCGCTACAGCACATTTGTACGTCTGAGTGCACCTTAGCCCCACTGCACACAGGTGCTTCGAAGTGTAAAAATTGCTGATCTTACATTCAGATCAATTTACGAGGGGTGCCTCCTCGATCTTCTAGTAAGAGTTAAGCCTCGGGTTTTATTTGTTTTCTTTCTACTTAATACCAAAACACAAAACAGGCCTGCATTAAGTCTTGAATGAAGATCATAAATTTGAAACGTGTTTTAATCGTGAAGTTATAAGGTTAGTGTTGTACTAAACGTTGGCGGGTTTATTACTTAATTGTGTGTGCCTGTGCATGTGTGCGTGTGTGTGCATGTGTGTGTATATGTGATTGTGTGGTGTGTATGTGTGTGTATCCATGTATGCTTTTGTGCCTCTCCATGTGTGTCAGTGAGTGTATGTGTACATATCTATGTGTGTGTGTGTGTGTGTGTGTGTCTGCGTGCTTGTATAGGAGTATGTGCCTTTGTGTTTGAGCCTGTGTATGTGTGCAGACGTGTGTGTGTGTGTGTGTGTGTGTGTTGCATGTGTTAGTGTGTATAAGTGTGAGTGTACATCAGTGAATGTGAATGTGTATGTGTACATAAGTGAATGTGTATGTGTACATATGTGTGTGTGCGTGTCTGTGTAAATTGTATGTAGTTAATAAGTATGTGCCTAGCGAATATGCGTACATCTGTGTACGTATATGTGTGTGTGAGAGAGAGAGAAGGAGAGAGAGAGAGAGAGAGAGAGAGGGAGAGAGAGAGAAGGAGAGAGAGGGAGAGGGAGGGAGAGAGAGAAGAGAGAGAGAGAGAGAGAGAGAGAGAGAGAGAGAGAGAGAGAGAGAGAAAAGAGAGACAGCATTTGAATTTCCTTTATGAGTTGTTTATATAATAGCGTCACAAGTTTGTATAGCATCACAAGCATTTTCAAGTGTTCTCGGAAAAACGTAATTTTACGCCGAACTATTGACAAGGCAAAAGCACCACATTCACCCGATTTATAAAAATCCCACTAAAACCCTCACTTGGCGACCAGACCTCACACAAATCGTTATCTGCAGCAAAGGAGAGAGCACAGTGCGGAATGCACATAAGTCCCTTAAAAAGAAAGATCAGACTGTCATAGCCGGAGCAACGTTGATTTGACGCGAATCAATGACAAAAGCTTTTTCTAGTTGATAAAATATCGGAAATGTTTACAATTGGGCAAAGAATAAAAAAAAAACATTCTTTTGTAGTTTTATGTTTGCGTTTTTATGTCTTAAGATTTGTAGCCTCATTTTTGACACGGTCGGCCATAAAAGCATATACGTCGCGCATACGTATATATACACACGCTCGCTCGCAAACACAAAAGCACTCATCAAACAAACATACGCATACACTACATGCAGATGCATATATATATACACACGCACATGTGTGTATAATAGATTGGACATACATACATATATATACATACATATATATATATATATATGTATATATATATATATATATATATGTATATATATAAGGAGAGAATTCACAAAAAAAAAAAACAAAAAAAAAAGACGAAGACAGGTGGTGTAGACAACAAACAGATGTATTAGTTTAACGTTCGGGAAGTGAAAAAGTCTTTAACATTTCGAGCCTACGCTCTTCCACAGAAAGGAACACAGAAAGAAACACGGAGAGAAAATAAAAATGTGTAGTGGCTAGCGATCTATCAATATATACATACATATACACACATACAGACACATATGTATATATGCATGTATGCATGTATGTATGTATGTATTTTTCCAACCTCTTCTTTCAAACTTTTTTCTAATCATTCACCATACTTGACTACTACATCTACAGTATTTTTTCATCCTCTCTCTGTGTGTTTATTTTCTCTTATTCCTTTCTGTTGAAGAGTGTAGGCTCGAAACGAAAAAGACTTTTTCATTTTCCTAAGCGTCAAATTAATACACCTGCTTGTTGTTCATACACCTGTCTTCGTATTTTAGTTAACGCCAGTGTTTTAATGGTGGAAGCTGATGAAGGATATGTTCTCTATGTGGCCTGCTTGTTTGTTGTACCTTGTTTATCATTTTGTCTATGTTTTTTTGCAACGTCATGTACCCAGATATGTATCTATATGTACATGTAGATGAAGGTATGTACATACATGTACATATATATGCATATA
>NC_142952.1:10540062-10582562 GCF_046866305.1 Octopus bimaculoides
AGTTTTGAAGAGTGCATTTGGATTGTAATCTATAGTGGAAGTGGCAAAGTTGCATATTCGGCATATTTTGCTTTATAAGTTCAATAAAGGCAACACCACAACAGAAAGTGCGAGGGATATCAACGTGGGGATCGGACAATAAGCGTAAGCCAGTTTCAACGGCAGTTCCAGAAATTCCGAGCCGGAAACTACAGCCTAGAAGACGAACCCCGGCTTCGACGATCTGTAGAGCTCGCCGAGAACGTCCTGCAAACCCTGATGGAACAAAATCTTCACGAACTAGCAGAGACACCATCGCTCGAAGAAAAACGACCAGTCTTGGTTTCAAGGCGAAAGGTGTTCTTTTATCAGAATAATGCTCAGCCACATACAGTGAGGATAACATTCCAAAGGCTGGAGCAGTTTGAATGGGAAACGATGCCTCACCCACCATATTCGCCGGGCATTCCCCCATCTGATTATCATTTGTTTTGCATTCTTCAAAATCAGTTTGGACGGAAAAAATATGAATTCTGTAGACGAGGTCAGAACAGTACTGGAGGAGTAGTTTTCGTCACGGACAAGTGAATTTTGGAAGAGGAACCTTGCAAGTCTACCAGATAGATCGAAGAACATTGTAGAAAATGAAGGAGAGAAGGGGGCCCTACGCTCAAGACGTCTGCATAAAAGTGGTCTTCCTGAATATAAAGAAGAGTGATAGAAAGGCGCATGTTCTTGTGCATCTGTGCACATATTTCGTGCATAGAATTCAGATGCGTTTCACAATAAAATAATCAAATACATACAGAGAGTTCAAGAAAAAATGTTACTCGTGGGAAAATCTGATGGCAAATTGAGATCAAGAATAAAAATATTGTTTCCTCTTACCGAATCCAAAACCAACCAGACATCGTCCAAACAGCAGCATATATTGGTTGACGGCACTTGCTGAAATAATAGCGCCAGCTAAATAGGAAATGCTACTCGCCATAACAGTTTTTCTTCGGCCAAAATTGTTGCTAATATGAAATCCAACAACGCACATAATTGCGGCCACGGGGAAAGGTCCAGATATAATCATCTCTTGCCAAATTGATGAAAGTTGCATGGTTTCTTTGACGAGATGCACAGCGCCTGACGTTGCACCAAAATCACATCCCATTGAGAAAAGCGACATTACTACTAGGACTGCCAGAAAATAGAGTCTTAACGACGTTTTTCTCTCCTCAAGCATTTCCTTATTCTGATTTACATTAAACATGCCTTTGGTTTGATTTTCGGCCATATCCGATTGAAATTATAACGTGTTTACTGTTCGAAAACAAAATGTAGTAATAAAAATTATGTAAACTAAAATTCGATACAATATTTCAAAAAAGACCAGGAAATGAAAAGTATATGAGATATTTCATTGGTAGTGATATACAACTATAGGTTATACAACTATAGGTTATATAACTATACGGTTATAGCAATACCTTTCAAGTGAGTTTATTCGAGTGTGACCGTTGAAATAGTTTTATGAACTGCGTAATTTCGTTTATGACGTGGTTTAATAACATAGGGCATTGCATAAATATGCTGTCTGGAGCAAATTTAAAGGTAGAATGCGTGTAGTGGAAGCAAAATGGGAAGCCTTTGCTCCAACACTCTCCATATTCCCATCGAGACACCCATCTCCTCCCGATAAACTACTTGCTTACCTTCTACTACACACAATCTGTCTTTAAATTTTCCTGCATAATGATCTGATACGTTAGACTCTTTTCAGTCCACTCTAAAGAAGGAGGCTGAATTTTTCCTACAATTTAGTGAACAACATCTGACAATATTATGAAGTAACTCCGAGCGCCTAGAAACAGTTGTCGGACTAGTAACATAATACCTTCTCTCCTCTAATTTTTTGAGTCTATATAATCTGAATAAGGTTATTTTTGTCAGAATTTTGTCAGCGAACAGGTCGCGGTCTCAAAGCGACGAAAATATTTTGACAAATTAAATTTAAATGTTGAAGTGAATCTAACGGATTTTGTGTGTTATTTTAAATGGCTTATAAACACCTTCCACGTTGCAATTGTTTTCGTTCCAGCACACGATCTCAGATCAGGTCACTTGCTATGCAAGTACATCTCCGTAATATATATATATATATATATATATATATATATATATATATATATATATATATATATATATATATATACATATACATATATATATATATTATCTTTTACTTGTTCCAGTCATTAGACTGAGGCCATGCTTGGGCACCGCCTATATACAGAATAAAAGATGTCTAAGTTAAGGCTTAAATATACTGGATCATCAAATTTGTCTGTAAAGAAATTCTTTTCTCGTTAATGAGATATTTCCAGCCAGTGCAAACAATGTGTTTCGACAGAGGCTGTTGCTTTTCTAAAACTTTTAACGATAAATGACAGCAAGTGCTGAGGCGGAATTAAAAAGAAGAAGGAACTAACCACGAAAGATAAAATAACAAGAATTGGCAGGCAGGAATTCATATCTGTTTCTGAGAAGAACAAAAGCGGGCTCGTAGCCTTGTTGGTGACAATTATATTGAATGTAATTACACCAAAGGACGTTCCTGCAAAGCATATCTACCCTGGTAATATCGAATTTTCATATAAGAACATTCTCTCTCTATTCCCTCCTCCTTTACAACTTAACTGCTTAGGAATTAGAACGAAAAAGAAAGAAAAAGCCATGAAATATGTCCCTAAAACTATCAACTACAAAATATGTCTATAACATAAAAGGCAGAAAACGTTCACAGACAACAAATGTAGGCTGTGCAAGACCAAAATTGAAGACATCAACCACATTATTGCCAACTGTGAGAGAATGTCTTCCAGATATTATCATTCCATGAGATATGATACAGTGGGCAGAACGATCTGGAACAGGATAGCAAAAAAAAAAAAAAAAAAAAAAAAAAAAAAAAGAAAAAAGAGAATACCTACAAACGAAGTCGACCATATTGAGACCGATGGGACAAAAGAATACTGATGGAACTTGAAAATTAAAACAGCCACCATGTTAAAACACAACCGACCAGGTATTGTTGTCTAGGACCACAAAAAAAAAAAAAAAAAAAGATATGATCAGTTTTGGAGATCAGTTGTTCCCCCCTAGAGGCGAATGTGGTTAGAAAAATACAAGAGAAAGAGGACATCTATGGACAATTGATAAGGAGTTTGCATATCCAGTACCCAAAATGCACTTTCAGTTTCATACGCATTATTATTGGAGCAACAGGATACATATCGACCCGTCTGGAGCAAAAGAATGGATGAACTTGGAATCCTGGGGGGACATTGCAAACCCTTAATTCATAAGCTACAAATGACCACGATATGTGGGACTATAAAAATCTGCAAGACCTTATTAAAAATTTAAAAGCTGACGGTTAAATCAAGATACTTCTCTTCACTGCCTTGCTACGAAATCCGTGGTCGGCCAAAATTTACTCAAAATTAGGAGAAAGAGAATACATACATACATACATAAATACATATACATACATACATAATACATAGTTGGCACTCCGTCGCTTACGACGACGAGGGTTCCAGTTGATCCGATCAACGGAACAGCCTGCTCGTGAAATTAACGTGTAAGTGGCTGAGCACTCCACAGACACGTGTACCCTTAACGTAGTTCTCGGGGATATTCAGCGTGACACAGTGTGACAAGGCTGACCCTTTGAATTACAGGCACAACAGAAACAAGAAGTAAGAGTGAGAGAAAGTTGTGGTGAAAGAGTACAGCAAGGTTCGCTACCATCCCCTGCCGGAGCCTCGTGGAGCTTTTAGGTGTTTTCGCTCAATAAACACTTACAACGCCCGGTCTGGGAATCGAAACCGCGATCCTATGACCGCGAGTCCGCTGCCCTAACCACTGGGCCATTGCGCCTCCACACATAATACATACATACATACATACATACGGCTGCTTTCAGTTTCCGCCTACCAAATCTAAAATCTTGTGCTTAGAAACAGAATTGGCTGTGCAAGTTCGTTGTTAAATCTGAATCGATCATTTTAAAATCAATATATGTGTAATTATAAAATTTAATGATTTACGTCATATAACACACACTTTTTTTGGAGTGGATAGGAGCCCAGTAATTGTTACCTTTACCGACACTTCAGCCTTGGTTGGAACGCTTTAAAATACTAATAAAAAAAGGGTGATGTTTTGAAAGATGCAAGATTTTGTGAATCCGTGCACATATTTCGTGCGCAAAATTCTGGTCGTGTTTCACAATAAAATAATCAAATATATACAGAAAGTTTTAGAAGAAATGTTATTGTTGGGAGTATCTCATGGCAAATTGAGATCAAGAATAAAAATATTGTTTCCTCTTACCGAATCCAAAACCAACCAGACATCGTCCGAACAGCAACATATATTGGTTAGCGCCAGCTAAATAGAAAATACTACTCGCCATAACAGATTTTTTTCGGCCAAATTTGTTGCTAATATGAGACCCAATTAAGCTCATAATGGAAGCCACAGGTAATGGCGCAGAAATTATCAACTGTTGTCTTATTGATGAAAGTTGCATTGTTTCTTTGATGAGAAGCACAGCGCCTGACGTCGCACCAAAATCATATCCTAATGAGAAAATCAACATTACTGCTATGACCGTCAGAAAATAGAGCCTTAACGACGTTTCCCCCTCCTCATGCGTTTCCTTATTCTGCTTTCCTCTTTCCATCGCTGTTTTCGCCTTGACTGATGTAAGTCACTCTCTCTCTGCTACTACCTTTTCCTCTGACTAATACTTTTTGCAACCTTCTCATTTTATCATATAATTCGCCCAACGCTCTTGGGGAGCACATTATAAATTTTTATTGAAATCCAATTAGCCTATTATTGAATTGGATGTTAGTATAACATGTATGCAAAGTTTCGTGAATATTGGTTTGCTGGTTTAGGAACTAAGGTGGTTACAGACTGACAGACAGACAGAAATTGTTATTCATATCTATCTATCTATCTATCTATCTATCTATCTATCTATCTATCTATCTATAGAGGTAAGATCCAAGGATCACGGTGTAGGAAATAAATGATTGCTTGATTGCTTGAAATGAGTTTCAAGCAATCCGTAGAAAATATAAGAAACAATTTTCAGGAACAATAGTAATTTATTGGTGCGGAAGGTTGGGAATTTTTCTTGTTTCGAGGTACGATAAGCTGAAAACAATTCTTTTATAGTTCACGGTTGGTAACCAGGGTTGCCTGGTATGCAAATAAAAATCCTCAAATTAAGGAATGGAATAGGTAAAAATGTATTTTGATTGAATCCTCCTAGTGTTTACATGGCTCTCCTAACGGAGAAACAAGCTCCTAACGGAGAAACAAGTGAAAAGAAAAAAGACAAAAGACACGCGCCCATAACTGGCACATGAAATTCCATTTGTGGTCCAAAATATAATTTTCAATGCATATAGAAAAAATTTACGAAAAGAAAACAAATAAATAAAATAATAAGTAGTGGGAGAATCTAATTCCAAAATGGTATCAAGAATAATAATTTTGCTTCCTCTTACCAAATCCGAAACCCACCAGCAATCGTCCAAACAGAAGCATATATTTGTTCATTGCACTCCCCGAAATAACAGCGCCAGCAAGATACGAAATACTACTCGCCATGCTAGTTTTTCTTCGGCCAAATGTGTTACTAATTTCAGAACCAATGATGGACACGATGGCAGCCCCTACACAGGGTACAGCAATAAACAGCTGTAGCCAAATGGTTGGAAGATGCATGGCTTCTTTGACGAGAAGTATAGCGCCTGACGAAGCGCCAACATCACATCCAAATGACAAAACCGACATTTGTGCCACGATCGTTAGAATATAGATATTCAAGAGGCTTTTTCCTTTTTTGGGAAACACCATATCCAAGTTTTCAAATCTATCTTTGTTTGGATTTTCGATCATTTCCAATCAGGAGCAGAGTAAATGCTTCTTTACTGTCAGTGTACAAAACAACAAATGAAAGTTATGGAAACCTAAATTCTTTTCATATTTAAGGACCTAAGAGATAAAAAAATCTGTCACGTATTTTGCCACGTAAAAATGGTTTCGAATTTTTGCACAAAGCCAGCATTTATTACCACGTAATAATAAAAGAAGCGTGTTTTATGTGTATGTGTATGTGTGGGGGTGGATGCGCGGGTTTAGTGGAGTCGTTTTTGCTGCAATCGCATAGACGGTATTTCCCCAGCTGTTTTCAGATAAAGCTGGTTTATCTGAAAGTAGCTGAGAAAGTAGGTGGTTTATCTGAAAGCCAACACAGAAGCCACTAGGTGGTCAATCGAACTACAAGAAATAGCAGCCAGGCTCGATCAAATCGCAATCTAATGTTTTAAATAAAGGATGGACGCATTGTAAAATCTTGTCTTTGATATAGAAACATATATGATAGCCATTGGTGGAACGCCTTTGGAGTCTGTTCAATGAAGGGCGACAGAATGTAAACATCAGCAACCATACATTTTTGTGGGTGGGGGTCTGGTGGAATGGAAAACGTTCACAAATGAATGTAAGGGAAATTAAAGTTAAACTGAAGACAAAAAGAAAATCAAATTTTGTTTTATTTCAATAATTAAGCTATGACCGGACACCTTTTACCCCATCATCCTCCCATTTTTCAGTTACTTCTAACATTATCTTGATGTGTTCTAAAAAGCCTCAAAAAAAAAAAAAAAAAGCAAAAAACAAAAGATAGCTGCATGAGACACTTGGAAGATCTGGGTTAAAAAAAACAGGATGGTCACGTTTGAAACGCTTAAAAAGTAGACGGGCATTTAGAATGATGTTTGTTTTCGCGCTGTCACCCATATATTTTGTTCATGGAATTCATGCAATGGTTCACAATATACACAAAGTTCTCCAATAAAACAACAAAAGAAAGACAACAAAATTCTACAATAAAAAACAAATAAAAATAAACGAACACTGTAAGTGTAAAGACTTGATGTTAAATTAAGAACAAGAATAATCAAATTACATTCTGCTTACCGAATCCGAAACCCACCATAAATCGTCCACAAAGAAGCATATATTGGTTCACTGCACTCCCGGTAACAATAGATCCAACAAGATACGAAACACTGCTCGCCATAATTGTTTTTCTTCGGCCAAATTTGTCGCTGATTTTGGCGGCAATTATGGAAATAATGACAGCGATAGGTAAAGGTCCAGCCATGACTAACTGTTGCCAAGTGGTTGAAAGATGCATTGCATCTTTAACGAGAAGTACAGCCCCTGAAGACGCTCCCAAATCATATCCGACTGACAAAACCGATAACTGGGCTATTGTTGAAAGAAGATAGATTATGAAGGAGGTCTTTTTCGCTGATCCTAATAATTCATCATTCAGGATATATTCCTCCTTAGACGATTCTTTATCTGCATTTATACTTCTGCCTTTGATTCGATTTTCGGCCATTTTCGATCAAAATAAATATTTGTTTACTGTCAGAATACAAGTTATAGAAATGAAAGTTATCTAAGCAAAAAAATCGCCTAATAATTGAGAGAAAAGAAAAGGGGGAAAATATGCAGTTATCATTACCTCCTTTTCTCTTTTCTTTTTTTTTACTCTTTCTTCGATCTTTTATCTGTCGCTCTCAATTTTTTTTTGCCTAATCTGACTATTACTTTTACTCTTTTCCCTTTATCTCTTTCCTCTATTCACTCAGATCTCCCCCCCTTGTTTGTTTGTTCGTTTGTTTGATTCTTTCTTTCCTTCTTTCTTCCTTCCTTCCTTTCTTTCTTCTCGTCCCCTATCTTTCGCTCCCTCTAAGCTCTATCATCTATTGGTTATCGCATTCTCTTACCTCCCACTCCCGTCATCCTGTTAATGCCTATCTCTGACTTTGACCCTCTCTTCGCTTTAATGTCGGATTTTGATAAACTATCTATAGAAATGAATTTCTCTGATAAATCAAAAAAACAGAATTCATCACTCACTAATATGAACTGATTACATAACACACGGCCAATGAATGCCAATATGTGACAGCAAATATTTACGAAATTTTGATGTTGTTTAGATCTCATCGGTATTTTCTAACCTTTTATATATCCGTCACGCACGTGCTCACACACACACACACACACACACACACACACACACACACACACACACACACACAATGCATAACAATTTTGTGTTTCTGTAAGGCACCCCACATACCCCCGATGAAACAACACATAACGACATTCAAAATATTTTTCAGTATCAAGAGTGTTTTTTCTCCCCCACTCTGCGTATGTATGTATGTATGTATGTATGTATGTATGTATGTATGTATGTATGTATGTATCCATCCATCATCTATCTATCTACCTACCTACCTATCTGTCTGTCTGTCTGTCTGTCTGTCTGTCTGTCTGTCTGTCTGTAGTTGTTAGATGAATAATTCGTTTTTCTCCATTTATTATAATCCTTATAATTCAACCACAATTTTAACCCATCACTGTTCATGATTTCCTGCCGAAAAATCTCAGGGTCTTGACTCGAATAATTCATCAATCCCTCGTAGACTGTCGGCGAGCGACTGTTAAAGGTAATAATTTGAAAGTACTATATCAGGAAAATTACGGGTGACTCCGGAAGAACTTCCCAACCGAGCACTTGAATAGCATTTTTATCAAATAAGCGACTTTGGGGTGAGCGTTGTCGTGGTCAAGAAGCACATCGGATCGTTTTAGCTGGACTGCCTCGTTGAGCTGGTGCATTTACTGAACGTAAAACATTGCATTGGCAGTGTGGTTGTCTTCAAGCATTTCATAGTGGATTAGTCCTTTCCGTGGAGGCGCAATGGCCCAGTGGTTAGGACAGCGGACTCGCGGTCATAGGATCGCGGTTTCGATTCTCAGACCGGGCGTTGTGAGTGTTTATTGAGCGAAAACACCTAAAACTCCACGAGGATCTGGCAGGGGATGGTGGCGAACCCTGCTGTACTCTTTCACCACAACTTTCTCTCACTCTTACTTCCTGTTTCTGTTGTACCTGTAATTCAAAGGGCCAGCCTTGTCACGCTGAATATCCCCGAGAACTACGTTAAGGGTACACGTGTCTGTGGATTGCTCAGCCACTAGCACGTTAATTTCACGAGCAGGCTGTTCCGTTGATCGGATCAACTGGAACCCTCGACGTCGTAAGCGACGGAGTGCCTAGTCCTTTCCAATTTAACGAAAGGCAGATCATTGTCTTGTGGGGATGCTCTTCTGACTTGCTTCAAGGTGTTGCTAGTTTTTCAGGGCTCAGTCATTCTTTCCTCGACGTAAAGACATTATTTCTCATCGCTGGTAACGATGTAGTATATAAATCTCTGTGTCCATGAGTAGCCTGGTGTCGATCGAGCAAACTGACGACAAAAGAGGAACGCTGATGCGTGTGTCCTTTTTGTTCAGAATGTATGGCATTCAAGCACCGAGTCTTGAGACCTCAATTGGAGGTGACGGTCGATGGTATTAAAAGAGCATCTGACCTACCGGCTAATTCCTCAGTGGATTGATGCGATCCTCGTGGATGAGCTCGCTCAATCGATCCTCATCGAACTGAATAGATCGGCCGTGATGTGGAGAGTCTCATCCTTGAAGTGTGAAAACCATTTCTGTGCAATTCTTTCAATAATAGAGCATTCTCTGTACACAACACAAATGTCGCGAGCGACCTTGGCAGTTTTGGAACCTTGACCGAAAGCGATGAACACAACACAGTAGAACACAACACAGCCCGGTCCGTGAATCGAACTCACAACCTCGCGATTCTCAACCCTACACTCTAACCGCTGAGCCATGCACCTTCACTTTCACACACACATACACACACACACACACACACACACACACACACACACACACACACACGTATGAGTGTGTGCGTGTGCCTGTGTGTTTATCGCAGAGTAATCTTACGTTTAGATGGTAGCATAGAATGTGTTGTTTTATCTCCAATTTCTTGTCGTTAAGAAAGATAATATCTCGGGTCAGATGTTTTTTTTTTACTACACGTGTAATGCTTCCCATGGGCGTTTGAAATTATACACAAATTCGATCATGTTTTAGCATCTTTTAACAACTCCAGGTTTTTTTTTTTTTATTCATCAGGTATTTTTTAAAAAAGTATTTCTTGCTTTAGTATGGCAAAAGAATCATTTCCAAAATGTGATGCTGGTAAAGCTGTCATTTAATCACTGCCATATTGAGGCTGATAATGAACAGGTGAAAAGAACGGCGTGTGGATTGTACCGAACAACTAATTAATAAAGGCGTGCCGTTTAAATTAATTATAAACAACAGCATCAAACACTTGTGACCTTAAAGTAGTTGTATGCTGTCAACTTAATGTGACAGTCCCCTGAAGGGAATAATACTACTGTTGGTTAGGCCTAGGAAGCTGCACCGCTTCCTGTCGGCCTTGACACATTTCCTGTGTCCTTATGTTTACAAGGGGGAGACAAGCACCTCCACCCAGCTAAGCCTGCATCCAGAGACATGTTTCTGAGTCTTTGCTCGTCATCAGTCTGGAGTAGCATGACTTGCTAGTCGAAGATGCCTATCAAGCTCTTGTAAACATATAATAATTCTAGTGAAATACATTCACTGATTTCAAATTTAGAAATAATACATTTCTAAATCTCTCATAGAGATTTATGCAGTAGTATTATTCCCTTCAGGGGACTGTCACATTAAGTTGACAGCATACAACTACTTCATCGTATCACTACTGCATAAATCTCTATGAGAGATTTAGAAATGTATTATTTCTATTTTTGAAATCAGTGAATGTGTTTCACTAGAATTATTATATGTTTACGAGAGCTTGACAGGCATCTCCAACTAGCAGGCCATTGCTACTCCAGACTGATGACGAGCAAAGACCCAGAAACATGTCTCTGGATGCTGGCTTAGCTGAGTGGAGGTGCTTGTCTCCCCCTTGTAAACATAAGGACACAGGAAATGTGTCAAGGCCGACAGGAAGCGGTGCAGCTTCCTAGGTCTAACCAGCAGTAGTAGTATTCCCTTCAGGGGACTGTCACATTAAGTTGACAGCATACAACTACTTCATCGTATCACTACTGCATAAATCTCTATGAGAGATTTAGAAATGTATTATTTCTAAGCTTGTGACCTTACTTCTTCACAGAAAAGTCTTTGATGCCACATTTCATTCATGACCGTTGTAATCGTTACACTCCGCGAAACGTATGTTGTATTTTAGTTGCTGTCAGTAAACGGTTTTTATAAGTATCTTGCTCAACCTAACTCACCGTTTTAACCACAAAAATTGCATTCGTTAACCTAATTCTTTTAATGAATACTTGTGGGAACCGTGAATATTTTACGGAATTGATGGTAAACTAACTGGGTTATTTCTGAAAAGTTTATCCAAAATATCTGAAAGCGTAGCCTGTGTTGTGTCTGTATTAAAGGATAGTCGATCGTCTGCTATTCATTGAAAAGTGAAGGAAATTGGAATACGATGATTAATGCACTTTATCTATACACTTTATGTACTTTATGCATAATTTTATAGGCTTAATACATAGCACTCTCCCTCTTTCTCTCTCATTCTTCATCTTACCTTTTTTCTCCCTCCTTTTTCTTTCGCATTTCGCCTTCAATGTGAAAGCGTTACAGACGGACTAAGTAACGAACTTAATTAAAAGAAATAAAATTACACATTTCACTCACCACCACCTCTTCCTCCAACTGCTCTCCCATCCCCATACCTCCTCCCTTCCCCATCTCTCTTTTCCCCTTTCTTCTCCTCCCCCTTCAACTAACCACGTGGAAGTGTTACGGATGGGCTAATTAACGGAGTGACAAGTAGAATTATTGTAATACTGGACAGAATTCTTCTTCAACCAAGCTATATAACCCTTCATAATATTTTCTGTTTTTTGGAATTTTCAGAAAATTTTTATGAATTTGTGTTTTACGCACGGGAATTCATACAGTTATGATCCCCTAACAAAATTTTGTGTGTGTGTGACTTAAGGGCTATTTAGCTGTTATTTTTAGTACATCTCACGACCATTTCTTATCCCCCTCGTTTGTTTGTCACTCTGACGTATTGATGTTTTTCAAAATCTTCCTTCCCATAATCACATGTAATGGTCTATTGATGGAATTTAACCCCAAAATTCGGACTGTCCATATTTTAAACTGTGATATAAAACAAAATATTTCGAAATTATAAAGAAAAAAAATCGAAAAATTAATTAAAAAAATGTATGTATATATATATATATGTATATGATATATAAACATATATATATGATATATGATATATATATATATATATATATATATATATATATATATATATATATATATATATATATATATATATATATATATGATATATATATATATATATATATATATATATATATATATATATATAGTTTAGTTGAGCTAGAGGTTAAAAAATAACTATTTAAAGGATAGAAGTATCCATTACACTACCGGTATATTACCTATAGTTAACCATGGGCATACATTTGCAAACATATGTTTATAAGTTATTGGTAAAGACAAGGATAAACATGGGTTTATCAAGAATCAAAATTTAAAGAAAACAGAAAATGGAGAAGTACTGATGGACAACAATTAACTTACATTAATTGTTATTTATTAACTCAATGCAAATAGACTGCATCCCACCTAACAGCTGTTTCTGCTTCCAATGTTGTATGGAATTTCCATTGATATGCAAAAATATGTAAAAAAATATTAATCATATTTGGTAGTGAAGCCTATCTGAAAGAAGGAGCTTCATCGGAGTGAAGAACGAATAAAGAGCATATTTTTATTGTTATTTTAAGATCAACTTACTATAAAATTACTTTTAAAATAAGCTTTTAATTTTCTTATGTTTTGACGGATACTTTCTAGGACAATACTCTATGCAAAACCAAAAATATGGTGCCCGAGTCTTAATACCGACTTGTTGTCTCTTGAGGTTTCTGGGTAAGACGTGGAGTCAACTTGTACAAATACAAAGCAAAAGTCAAACATATAATAATAATAATAATAATAATAATAATAATAATAATAATAATAATAATAATAATAATAATAATATAATAAACAGACACGACAGAGCTGGGACCTATATACACTGGAAGCTATGCCAATAATAAACAGACACGTCAGAGCTGGGACCTATATACACTGGAAGCTATGCCAACACTATGGAATAACAACAGAAAGAAGATGGTATAAACACACGCCAGAAAAGGTCACAGAAAACGAGAAAGCAACCATACTCTGGGATATGCCAATACACACAGATAGAGAAATTAAGGCAAATAGACCAGATATAGTTGTCAAAGATCATGAAGAAAAAAAATGCTTTCTAATTGATGTATCAATACCAGCAGATGACAACGTTTCTCTAAAAGAAATGGAAAAACTTTCAAAATACAAAAACCTGGAAATAGAGGTAACTCGAATGTGGAATCTAAAAACAGAAACAATTCCTATCATAGTAGGTGCCTTAGGTATAATAAAAAAAATATTCAGACAAATACATAACAAAAACACCAGGACTTACAAATATATATAACACAGAAAATTGCACTACTGGGTACTGCACACATTCTACGCAAAACACTTTCAATACAGTAAACATAAGAGCACCACAGCAAACCACAGCACATACCCAAGGCGCACAGAGCTGCGCTCGGTAGTGAAGTGAAAGCACGTTATAAAAATAAAACTACTGAACAATAATAATAATAATAATAATCAAGAATCCAGAAATTAAGAATCCACAAGAACAATGAAAGGAAACTATGTTCTAATGTAAGCCATCTCAGGAAAATCTCTTTTTCTCTTTTTTTTTAAATTGTTTCAGCTCATGAGCTGTGGCCATGCTGGGGCACCGCCATTTGGTGTTGCTACACAATTCTACTTCACGAATTTTACCTCAGGAATTGACATTTGGTGCATGAGAGAGTTTGATGCAGCAGCTCTCATCTGCACCTCCTGCCGTGAAGTTGGTTCATCTGGGACACCTGACAGAAAGAGGTCCAGCCTCATCTTGAAGACACCTACATCCACCGCATGCAGGTCTCTCAGGTCCTTCGAAGGAAATTGGAGTATAAAAAAGAAAATCTTCCTTCAGATACACCGCCACAGTAACACGTGCGTGACAATATAAACACATGGATTGCAATATTTCTATACGAAAAGTGTAAATTTGTGAGTAGAATTTTGATTACATATACATCCATATTCATACAAGAACTCTCTCTCTCTCTCTCTCTCTCTCTCTCTCTCTCTCTCTCTCTCTCTCTCTCTCTCTGTATATATATATATATATATATATATATATATATATATATATATATATATATATATATATATATACATATATATATGTGCACATTGCTGTCTCTTCTCGGTCTCTCGCTTACATATCAATAATAATTATGAATACGAAAGAAACATTGGAACCTCCCTCATATACATCCATATTCATATAAAACCTCCCTCCCCCTCTCTCTCTCTCTATATATATATATGTGTGTGTGTGTGTGTATGTGTATGTGTATATATATATATATATATATATATATATACACACATACATATATGCACATTGCTGTCTCTTCTATATATGTATGTATGTATGTATGTATGTATACAAGGAGAGAGTGTGTGCGTGTGTGAGTGAATGTTAGGTTGTGTGTGTCTGTGTGTGTGGTGTGTTTCTGTCTATTGGCAGTAAAATACATTGTTACCAGCTCGTAGCTTCGAGATTTCGAGAGCGTGATTATATTTTTGAATGACATTGTAGGGTAGGCGTGAGAGGCCAGACCTGGCCGGTTTAAACATGAAACAGGTAGAATATTTGAGCTTGATATGCTGGTTTAAATGCTAAAGGGCGAAACCAGAAACTTAAATATTTTCTAATTAATTTATTTTATTTAATTATTCTCTCAACGGCATATTTTAATGTCTTTTGCGAAGGCGATGTGCTGGCACAATGGTTAGTATCGGAATACATGCCTTACCATATTTGTCCTGAGTCTATACCTTCTGAAGTCAAATCCCGCCAAGGTTAACTTTACGTTTCATTTCTTCGGAGTACGAGTCAAGGAATGGTTTCAATGATTTCGACTAATCCCGCATCCTCCTCTCAAAAATGTCGGCCTTGTGCATAAAGAAGAAAACATTGTAATGCCTTTGTTATTTCATTTTTATTTTCATTACTAGAACACCTATTGTTCCTCCGTCCCATATAATGGTAGTCTAACAAATCACACAAATAGCCAGTCTTTTACCCTTTTGAACATCTTTTGAAGCAACTTTGACACATTTTCGTCTTCGAAACTCGATGTTCTGTGATATTTGTTTTTGCATACCTGAATTCGATCTGGTTCTATATACACTATCCATTCGATCCTTCGTTATAGAAAGTGACCTTCGAGCCACAGGTATTCTACCTTTTGTACTACCATTACCCTCGTATGCACTCGTCCAAGACGCTTTCTTCTTTTTTGGCGAAAGAATCCGTACTTCTTTTCCAATAGGCGTATCTGCGTCTTTACTCTTCTCACGAACATTTTCGTTTTTGACTGGCTCAAGAACGTTCTCCATAATGGAAGATTTCGGCGATGTTTCGGATTTAAAGGAATACTTCCTCGAAATGTTTTCAAACAAAATTTCTTCTTTTTGAGAAATTTCCCCAATCGATAACCGTAGGCTAGACGAACTTCTGTGGAATATATAATCACTGGAACGTGTTTGCGTGCTTTCCCGTCGTACTGGGTTTGGTGGTAAAATAATACGCGATGTTCTTTTGAGAGACAAAGGTTTTTCTAGACAGAGTGTATTTCTAAATGATTTTCCTTTTTCCAGCTCTAATTCTTGGCGTCTTTCATAAAGAAGCTCATCGAAACAGCTTGATCGTCTTGTTGGAAAAGGCGACCTGGAAACTGACGACTTGGTAAGTGATGAAACTGCAGTTTCTGATTCCGAGTAGTCTCCAGATTTTGTTGCAGTGGACGGTTGTCGTCTGAATATTTGTGTAGGGGGTTCAGCAGGTGAGGCTTCACCTGTACGTGTAGCAGGTACATAAGTCTGAACAAATGCTTCGCTTAAAGATGGGGATCGATCTTCGGTTTGACAATTCTTTGTTGCTTTAGGGATCATCTCAATTTCCGGTGAAACAGGTATTGTTAGATCATTCACCGTGACTAATTCTTCAATAGGATAAGAAAGTATGGTTTGGATGGTTTGTTGCTCTTGCTCCAGATTTAAATACGTTAGAACTGTCTGTGTGGCTACATTTACATGCAACATCGGAGAAGTCGTACACGATATCGCTTCTTCCAAATAAAACAACTTTAAAGCTAAGTTATACTCTTTCTCAGCATCAAATTCTTCATCACCATTTGCAATACCAGCCCAGTGAGCTCTGTTGTTGAGCATCCCATCATATAAAGGCTCCAATTCTTCATGCAGTTCTGAAAAAGATTTATAAATCATTGTACACACAAAATCAATAAAACCAACTTGCATTTGAGGTATTTCGTGTATATTATTGCGATCCATTAACGGCAACAGAGGAATATCAGAAGCTGTTTCCATGTCTCCTTGTGTAAAGAATTCATTAGCTATTAACATGGCTGTCATTTTTTGAAACTCCCATGGCTTGGTAATAGCTATAAGATCAGCTGCAGTCATCATCATGCTAATTAATAATTCAACGCTTTCTTGAGACTCAAAGGTTTTGTTACCGTCTTCGATTTGTTGCCTAAAAAGGTTTCTTTTCTCAAAATAAAGTACGAGGTCTGTAGCAAGAATTGCTTTCTCGATAAATTTGAGACCCTGCCGATATTTTTCAGCTGAAATGTTTCGAAAAATATTTGTATCTTCATTTTCCAATATCATGATACTTCGATTTATATGATGGCATTCCATGATAGACGTATTGTAGAGAGTAGCAAGAGGCGATGCTGTATTCACTTGGAACGCATTATTGGTTCCTCTGTGATCAATGTCATGAAACAAGCAAGCTACTAGCAGACATACTAGTTCAAATTCTTTGAAATATATTTGTAATCTACCGGTGGTCAACATACTAAACATTGCTTGAGTAACATTGACAGCATGCTGCCAATTATGGTAGGGGACAGGACGATAGTTTTTTTTCACGGTTAGTATCCATCTGTACAAATTAAACTTGGATATCTTCAATGAATTTAGAGCGTTCATTTCTAGAAACATAAGAGCACTCAATATAACCTGTTCATTTTCTAAGTATAAAAAACTAATAAAATCGTAGGAGTAAAGTTTATAGTAACTTGTTGTCCGAATGTCTTGATGTTGCATCTCATAAGCTTCTTCTTCTCCGCAAGTCGAGTGAAGCTGAAGCAATTCGTATGCGACATCATGGCTGGATACTATTTTATTGCAACTTTTGTACAAATGGTTGTTATAAATCGCTAGTCCGCAAAAAATGGCAAATGTCTCCAACATATTAATGTCATTTTCACTGAAGATATCAATCGTCTTCCTGAGAAACATCATATAACCAATTACAGTATTGCAATTAGCGTGTATTGTCACGCAAATTATCCAATTTTGTATATCACCTTCCAATGTGATTTTGGTTTTCCTTTTGGTTCTATCATATGAATTACTCAGGCTGACTACATTCACCATGCTAGCACTATTCATATTTCGTTCAATAAGTGATACAAACCTCGGGTCTATAGGTGCATCTTTCACTTTAGTGTCTCCCTTCAAAAATTGTAAAACGTTCGCTGACTTGGTCAGTTGACTTGAATCGTCTGCATTATCACTTAAATAGATGCTGATATTATCACAGTCCAGCATTTTCATGGCGTATTGAAGAATTTCAGATACTAGCTTCTGGAAATGTTCTCCATTTCTCGAAAAACACCGACTGAGTTTCAATAACATTTGATGCCGTTTGTTTTCTCCTTGGGCAGCTTTAAAGAAACGATCGTTGTTGAGATTCAGAGCACAAATTTTCGAAAAACATTCGAATAAGTTTTCATCAGTAGAATCAAAATTATCTTCATTTAATTTATTCAATGCTTTAACTACTCCTATCACACGACCGTTTTTATCGAAAACTGGTACTGAAAGAATCGATCTAATTTGATAGTCAGTCTCTCCCATATTTTTCTGAACGCGTGGATCACGCCATGCTTCTTTAATATTTACTAAACATTCGTTTTCCGCTACGAAACCAACAATTCCTTTGCCAAATGGTAGATGAATTGTGTCTCCTTCTATATTATCTATTTCGCCAAGTTGAGATCTAGTTGCAACATTGCTGGTTCTCGAAATAAGAAATCGTTTTTTACCAAATCCTTGGGTCAAAAGAAGGCTCGTTTTATGACAACGAAGCAAAATGCAGGCGCTTTGAAGAATTTTTTTAGTAACTCTCGTTGAATCAATGTCTGAGTGAACCAATTTGAGTATATCTCTGAACAAATTCATCTTACGAGCAGGTAACTCTGGTTCGGTGTCTTTATCAAGATATACATTTATATCTTGTTCGAGAGACAGTATACTCAAAAATTTTAGGGCAGTTTTTGATAAAACTCTAAGTTTCGAAAAATCGGTTGCTATTTCTTCCATGCCGTGTTCTGAAAGCCAATTATCAACGAATTGTGGGTTGTCATCAAGGAATTGTCTTATGTCTTCTTCTGTCAGATCTGTAGACATTATTTTTTTTTAGTTTATTATTGAAGCAGCTGACAAAATTCTATCGACACGAAGAAACGAAATCTTTTTTACTCACGTATTCCTTTCTATCTATCTATCTATCTATCTATCTATCTATCTATCTATCTATCTATCTATCTATCTTCATTTATATATATATATATGTGTGTGTGTGTGTGTGTGTGTGCGTGTGTGTGTGTGTGTGTGTATACATGCCTATCTATCAATGTATCTATCAATCTCTCCATTTTGGCCTAATTTTCCTTTTTTAGTTTCATTTCTTTCTTTCTCTCTTCCTCTTCCTCTCTCTTTCCTCTCCCTCTTCTCTCTGACTAAATTTCCTCCTCATCCCCCCATTCTTTCTCTTACACATTTCTTTAAAAGCTTAGACATACCACTTTTACTACTAAAACACTCCACTCATTTATGATATCAACCTAACTATGACGTAATATTACGAGATTAATAATGGTTTCACATTTTGGCACAGGGCCGGTAATTTCGGGCGAGTGGGCAAATCGATTACATCGAAAACTGGAGCTCAACTGGTAGTTATTCTATCGATCCCGAAAGGATGAAAAGCAAAGTCGACCTCGGCGAAATTTTAAACTTAGAACGGAAAGACGGACGAAATGCCACTAATCTTTTTGTCCGGCGTACTATCAAGTTCTGCCAGTTTGCCACTCCTATTACGAGATTAATAATAAGATTTATTGAGTTGTAAAGCTTCAGGCTTAATGGAGACCGGTGAGATTGTTTTATGTTCCTGACATACCATATTCAGTTAACAATATGCCGTCGTTCTTGTTGCAGCTGTTGTTGCTGTTGTTGTTGTTGGTCTTGATTGAGCAGACCAATATTCAAAGGCGTCCCGGAAATGATTATCCTGTTTGCTTTTTTATTTTTTGTTTGGTTTTATCCAGGACTTTTTTTTTACATCACGTGTCCTTTTCTGTAAATCATTAAAGTGTGATTTGGGGGATATTTGATCTGCTATTTCTAGCGAGTCGAGCTAGCATAGTGAGGCTTCCTTGCTACGTCATTCAGTAGTGCATATGTATATGTGTATGTGTATGCATGTGTGATTGTAAGTATGTGTGACTGTAAATATATTCATATCTATCTATCTATCTATCTATCTATCTATCTATCTATCTATCTATCTATCTATCTATCTATCTATCTGTCTGTCTGTCTATCCGTCTGTCTATCCAAACTCATCTATCTCTCCGTCTGTGCGTTTGTCCGTTCGTCCGTCTGTCCGTCTGTCCATCTGTCCATCTGCCCGTCCGCCCGTCTGTCTTCCTATAAGGATTTCTGGAGCAACGTTGTTCGACAGGATGCGTAGTTCGGAGTGCAGAGTGAGTCTCTCCAGGTCACGCCTCAATGTTCTCTACATTGGGAGATCATAGCTTCTGTACTACAGACATGTGATTAGAACGCCGCAGGAAAGAACCACAAGACAGATTCTTCAAACCGAGCGAACGGACAGAAGACCTAAGGATAGACCAAGAACAAACTAGTTGGATGATATCCATAGTTGGTTACACTTAGGAATCCAGCAGGAAAGTATAATGACAGTTGCTTCTGGTAGGTCCCTATGGAGGAGGTGTCTGACAACTCACCCAGGAAACGCGGACAAAGGGGATGGATGTATGCATACATACACACACAAATACATGCATACATACATACATACATGCATGCATGCATACATACATACATACATATATAAATCAAGGGCTTATATACCCCACTATTAGACTCACCCGGGAAAAGCGGACAAAGGGGATACATACACACACATACTACATACATACTTGCATACATACATAAATACATACATGCATACATACATGCATACATACATACATACATACATACATATATACATACATACATACATACATATATGTCAAGGGCTTATATACTCCATTGTTAGACTATTTTCTTTTATTTTTTAACTTTTTTATTTCCAGTTTTCCCTTTTATAATTTATGACACCACGGTCAGGGTACCGTGAAGTCTTGTATAAAACAAATGGAAAACGACCTTTTATTTGGAAAAGAAGAAAGAAAAAGAGAAAGCAAAACAAAAACAAAATCATAATCTTCTATATATATATATATATATATATATATATATATATATATATATATAAATGAGAATGTATGTCTGTGTGTCTGTGTGTGTATGTGTGTGTGTGTGTGTGTGTGTCTGTGTGCTTCCCTAAAACTCGAGAACTATACAACCAATTTCATTCAAATTTTGCACATGCCTTACTTAGGGTCCCGGTTGTGTTTTAGTCAAAGAAAAAAAAACGTTTAACTTCTTGCATAGTTCGAGCCCACAGCAACATAATATCTCCTCCACTATTTAAGTATCACGTGTCGAAAGTGAAACAAAAGCACTCATGTCGTGCACAAAATATCTAAAATGTCTGAAGCTGCTGAGAGTGGATTTTAACACTTTGCTTTTATATATAAAAAGTTGTTGCTAATAATATTAACAAGTCAAAGATGCCATCAGTATATGTTTTTTCTCAACCCGAACAGAATGAGCTGTAGGCCAAGTGTCATGTTGCGAACATGTATGCACTTTTCACGCAGCAAATCTAAGAAATGTTGCCAGAAGGCCTGTACACATTCACAATACCATAAAAGGTGTGATACAGTCTCCACCTCAAGTTGACAAAAAGTGCACAGGTTGCTTTCGGCCAATCTAATCTTGAATAGTACAGAATGAGTTGCTAGAATATTGTGTATAATTCTGAACTGGAACCATCGTAGTTTAGTATCTGTTGTTGTCTTTATACATAATAAAAATATTTTTCTCCATTCCAGTTAAGCAAGCATACACTCTTCCCATTTGTGTTTGAATATTAAACAAGCATCAACATTGTTTAAAACATAGTTGTATCGTTTGGTTCCTTTCTTAACAGACATGAGCTTTCGGATAGCCGTATTATCCTCTAAATGCTGGAAAGCAGTAGGTTTGCTTATTTAAACTTTGTTTGGTAGCCTTTAATAGCCCTGATAAGCCCATTATACTGGAGAAAATTTGTATCTAGTTAAAAAAAAAAATTCTGGAATTCTTCAGGGTGCGGTAAGATCCATTTAAATTGAAACTATTTTCTTTAGTCATTGTGCGGTGATCGCTTATAAGCTGTAAGCTTATAAAATCATGTATAATACATAACAAAAACACCAGGACTTAGAAGTATATATAACATACAGAAAATTGCACTACTGGGAATTGCACACAACCTACACAAAACACTTTCAATACAGTGACCATAAGAGCAACACAGCAAACCACAGCACATACCCAAGGCACACAGAGCTGCGCTCGGTAGTGAAGTGAAAGCACGCTATAAAAATAAAACTACTGAACAATAATAATAATAATAATAATAATAATAATAATAATAATAATAATAATAATAATAATAATAATTATAATAATAATGATAATAATAATAACACTATGGAATAACAACAGAAAAAAGATGGTATAAACACACGCCAGAAAAGGTCACAGAAAACGGGAAAGCAACCATACTCTGGGATATGCCAATACACACAGATAGAGAAATTAAGGCAAATAGACCAGATATAGTTGTCAAAGATCATGAAGGAAAAAAATGCTTTCTAATTGATGTATCAATACCAGCAGATGACAACGTTTCCCTAAAATAAATGGAGAAACTTTCAAAATACAAAGACCTGGAAATAGAGGTAACTCGAATGTAGAATCTAAAAACAGAAACAATTCCTATCATAGTAGGACTTACAAATATATATAACATACAGAAAATTGCACTACTGGGCACTGCACACATCCTACGCAAAACACTTTCAATACAGTAACCATAAGAGCATCACAGCAAACCACAGCACTTACCCAAGGCACACAGAGCTGCGGTCGGTAGTGAAGTGAAAGCACGTTATAAAAATAAAACTACTGAACAATAATAATAATAATAATAATAATAATAATAATAATAATAATAATAATAATAATAATAATAATAATAATAATAACATGCAGATAGAAATTCATAAGCTTTATTAATGCATCACAGCATATATTTCTACACCGTACACCGAATGACGGTATGGAGTATTAAAACATAATTTAAAATTTATGGCGGTTCAGATTTGGGAACAAAGAACAGGACAGTGGAGACGTGCAAGGAAACCGAACGAAAACAAACATAGAGGGTCATTAGACCAGAACGAGAGGAAAATAGTGAACGCTCGGAGAAATATTTTCTTTGAAAAGAGAAAAGATAGAAGAGAAAGAGAAAAAAAGTCCAGTCCTTTGAACGTCCGTGCAGGAAAAAAAAGATGGTCACGTGAGGAAAAGAAAGTTGGACGATGGTCACGTGTGAGCAACGAAAGAGAGAAAAAGAAAAAGAGGGGGAGAGAGAGGCAGATAGAAAACGGTGAAGGAGGGAAGGGAGAAAAAGAGAATTAGGGAAGGATGGAAAAAGAAAACAATATAGAGTAGAGTCGCATCAAAAAGGTAAAGATAAACCTACTTGGAAATGGATGCGTCGCGTTCAATTAAATAATAATAATAAATAGTACACATACACACACACACACACACACACACACACACACACACACACACAAACACACACACACACACACACACATACGCACACACACGCACACACACACATATATGTATATATTTATATATACATATAAAGATAAACAGTGTTAGCGGTTGGAATAACCGTTTAAGGGATAAGAATATCCGTTATTACTACCGGGATCATTTACCTATGTTATCCCTGGGCATGGGTATGCAAGCTCACGGCCACAATTACAAAAGAAAAACAAAAACCGAAAGACAAACTGCGCCGCCGCCGCCGCCACCACCACCACCACCACCACCACCACCACCACCAACAACAACAAAACACACCAGATCAACCCTTCCACACCAACTTCATCGTTGCTCAGAAGGGCAACATTAAATTGATAGGTGTGTGTGTGGGTATGTGTGTGAGAGTGTGTTTATGTGAGAGTTTGTGTGAGCGTGTGTGCGTATGAGTGTGATGTGTGTATGAGTGTGTGTGTGTGTGTGAGTGAGTCTGTGTGTGTGTATGTGTGTGAAGGCGTATGGTTAACTGGGTAGAATGCTGAGCTCATAAAAATAGTGTTTTGGTTTCGATTCTTGAAAGGGGCGGCGGTACTTCAGTATGTTTCGCTCAGTAAGGTGCATCGTTTCACCTTGCTCATATTTTGTCAGCTATCAATATCGCCCAGCGGATCTTTTGGTGCGGCTGTCACATTGTAGTTACGTTCTGTAGAGTAATGGGTGGAGAGCCGAGAAGTTTTCATGACCTTCTTGCTATTCTATTGGCACCTAGAAAAAAATAACGAATATATGGCACATGTTATTAAATTGTCCCCTTTCTGCCTTTCTTCCTACTCTCTTTCTATCTCCCTTCTTTCTCCCTCTCAATACACATCGGTCCTCCTAAATTAACAGCCGAGTTACTACTCTGACCATTTATACTGAAATATCTCCGTCAATCCTATCCATTCCCCAGCATCAGCTCCATTGGAAGATACTCTGTGGTGCTGAGTTCGATAGTCACCGTGATGTAATCATGAATGACCACACAATGTATGCCGTTAAGAAGTTCACCAACCAGAGATCACACTAAATTGCTTTAGATTTAAGTACAGATAGACACTGTTCTTATAGTAAACCCAATGGAAAAATTCCAATGCGTTAATATGCATTCCAACCATCCTCAAATAATCTTAAAAACTTAGTTAATAATATTTTGTTGTTGGCACTCCGTCGCTTACGACGTCGAGGGTTCCAGTTGATCCGATCAACGGAACAGCCTGCTCGTGAAATTAACGTACAAGTGGCTGAGTACTCCACAGACACGTGTACCCTTAACGCAGTTCTCGGGGATATTCAACGTGACACAGTGTGACAAGGCTGACCCTTTGAATTACAGGCACAACAGAAACAGGAAGTAAGAGTGAGAGAAAGTTGTGGTGCAAGAGTACAGCAGGGTTCACCTTCATCCCCTGCCGGAGCCTCATGGAGCTTTAGGTGTTTTAGCTCAATAAACACTCACAACGCCCGGTCTGGGAATCGAAACTGCGATCCTATGACCGCGAGTCCGCTGCCCTAACCACTGTGGCGGACTCGAAATGTAACAAAACACTCTTTTTTACACCTTTACAGAACGCCAAGCTAATACATTTCATATGTAAACCCTTGTTTTGTTATTTGTTATTTCTAATGTTTGATTTGGCTTTCTACACACACACACACACACACACACACACACACACACACACACACACACACACACACATATATATATATATATATATATATATATATATATATATATATATATATATATATATATATATAATGGACTCTCCAGTTGTTAGGCGACGTATGAGGGCTCGACAATTTCTTACCGAACAACAATACAGAGGATTTGCTTACAGTGATCAAATGTTTGTGTAGACAAGCTCACTACCTCCATCAGATCGCCATTACCTGAACAGGTGCAACGGGGTGCCACATATCAGATGTCAAAATGATCGCAGAGCAACGTGAAGTGAAGTGTTTTGCTCAAAAACACAACGCAATGCCCGGTTTGAGAATCGGACCCACGATCTCGCAATCGTATATAAAAATTAGAAATGGAAACAACCCAATAATATTTAATAATTAAATAATCTAATCATTAAATGGTAAATTCAATTCAATATTATTAGTTCTATACAAACAACTTAATTATAATATATATATAGGAGCAGGAGTGGCTTGCTTATCAACCACATGGTTCTGGGTTCAGTACCACTGCGTGGCACCTTGGTCAAGTGTCTTCTACTATAGCCTCGGCCCAACCAAAGCCTTGTGAGTGGATTTGGTTGACGGAAACTGAAAGAAGCCCGTCGTATATATGTATATATATTTATATGTGTTTGTGTGTGTATATGTTTGTGTGTCTGTGCTTGTCCCTCCAACATTGCTTGACAACCGATTCTGCTGTGTTTACGTCCCCGTAACTTAGCGGTTCGGCAAAATAGACCGATAGAATAAGTACTAGGCTTTAAAAAAAATAAGCTCTGGGGTCGATTTCTTCGACTAAAGGCGGTGCTCCAGCATGGCCACAGTCAAATGACTGAAACAAGTAAGAGAGAGAATATATATATATATATATATATATATATATATATATATATATATATATATATATATATATATATATGTATATAGTCAAATAAAGAGGGTCAAATTACTGAATTTATTAAAAAAAAGGATCCTTGAAAATTTGATATCATAGATGACCACAGCAAACGAACATGGCTCAGTTGCTGATATTATAAAATATGTATATATATATATATATATATATATATATGTATATATGTGTGTGTGTGTGTGTATGTGTGTGTGTGTGTGTGTGCGTGCGTGCGTGCGTTCGCATGCGCATATATGTAGGAGCACTCCATCGGTTACGACGACGAGGGTCCCAGCTGATCCGATCAACAGAAAAGCCTGCACGTGAAATTAACGTGCAAGTGGCTGAGTAATTCACAGACATGTGTACACTTATCGTAGTTCTCAGGGAGATTCAGCGTGACACAGAGTGTGACAAAGCCGGCCCTTTGAATTACAGGTACTACTCATTTTTTGCCAGCTGAGTGGATTGCAGCAAACACGAAATAAAGTGTCTTGCTCAAGGACACAACATGTCCCCGGGAATTGAACTCACGACCTTACGGTCCTGAGCTGAATGCCCTAACCACTGAGCCACGCGTTTTCACTGCATGCATATGTGTGTGTATTAATATATATATGTGTGTTTATATACAAAATGGCTGATAGTTAGCAAGGTGAGACACACATAAGAAAGAAGGAAACAAAGGACCACTGATGAGGTCACAGAAGTGTGACGAAAGAACTCTGGCCGAAATAAGATTAAGATTAAGATTAATGTAATATAAAGCTGAAAAAAAAAAAAAATTAACACCAAATATACAGTGCGTGTGTTTTTATTGGCTAAACTGGCAATATGACCATCCCCAAGTACAACAACATATATATATATATATATATATATATATATATATATACATGTCTGTGTGTGTGTGTGTGTGTGTGTGTGTGTGTATATATATATATATATATATATATATATATATATATATATATATATTATACACATAACTCATAGAAAAATCTCTTTCTATATATCTATCTACCTATAAATCTATATAATATATATAATATATATAAACATGTATGTATATATATACACACACACATGTATATATATATATATATATATATATATATATATATATATATATATATATATATATATATAAATATTTATATATATATATATATATATATATATATATATATATATATATATATATATATATATATATATATATATAAATATTTATATACATATATAAATATATATATATATATATATATATATATATATATATATATATATATATATATATATATATATATATATATATATATATATATATACACACGCACAGACACACATGCACACACACATATTCACAATGAAAGGAGACATACACACTTGTATATATATTATATTTTATTATAATATAGTATATGAAATACATATGTTAGCGCCATCACTGCTTATATAGGTTCTTATGTTTGAAGCTGACATCATTACAAAAATAAATGAATAGTCAATCTATCTTTTTATCGTTTTCTTGAAATACTAAATAACTGAAGAATTTCGTGAAAGACTTACATAATCCCTTGATTTACATTCTTTATCTTTTTTTTTGAGCAAGTAAAGTAATTGTTTTCTCTTTTGTTCTGAAACTAGGATATCATGCACATTCTGCTTTTAAGAACACTTAGTTTTTGAGTAGGGTTTGGTTTCGTAGTAATTTTCGCGCATTTTCGTCTTCGCTTATCGGAGTTCAACGCCGGATCTTTTAACTGCGGGTCTACCTGCGGTCTACAACCTTCAGTGTTTTTTTCAATTCCTCTCATGCTCTCTTGTTTTTCTGTGAGATTCTGTGCTTTCATCTCCTGAGAGTCAACAGACGATGCTCTGAAAGGCCTTTCCTTTGCAGTCATTTGTGTATTAACATCCGAGATGATGGTTTCGTTTGATGGTGTGCTTTTGATATATTCGGGTTCTAAAGATGATAGTCTTTGCCGTACTGGTGGTTGAAAAACACGATTCATTCTTCTGAATGGTTGGGTGGGTTCTTCAGGTAAGGCATTCAGAGCATGGCTTCCTCGTCGGCTTTGTGATAATTCGTTACGTTTGTCTTCAGCAACTTCATCGATCCAACTAGTTCGTCTCTGCCGATTGATTACAGGCATAGCTTGAGTTGGCTGTGCATAAGTACTGTGAGCTTTTCTCTGTAAAAACACCTTTTCATGCCCAGTGTCAGCGTCTTCTGATGTTTCTATATTAATCACTGGTTGTTCGTGTGGCATTACAATCGGCAAGTGTTCTGATTCCCTCAAAGAAGCCCTTTCTGTTTGAGTTAATGCCGAAGACACTTCCAGAGTTCGATTTTCGGTTTGACTGTCCACTGTTTTTGTCTCAACGGTTTTCAAAGATGGTCTGGTAGTTTCTGGTTGACATATATCTGCTGGGATTGAAATATCAGTCTGAGTATCCATTTGCTTTCGATCAAATGTTAAAATAGTTTGGGTCGAAATACCTTTGTCTTCCGTCTCTAATTGGTCTCCGATTGTTATAGCACTTTCCAGTGAAATGTTATATAAAACTAATTCCAACTCTTTATCAATATCAAATTTTTCATTACCATTTGCAATATCAGACCAATGAGCTCTGTTTTCAAGCATCCCATCGTAAAGGGGTTTTAATTCCTCACGCACCTGATAAAGAAGTTTGTAAACTATTGTACACACAAAATCAATAAAACCAACTTGCATTTTGGGCAATTCGTATCTTTTATTGCGATCCATCATAGGCAACACAGTATATTTACATTGGGTTTCGAAGTCACCTTGTTCGAAGAATTCGGCTGCGACCATAATAGCAGTCTTTCTTTGAACATCCCATGGCTTAGTAATAGCTGAAAGATCAGACGCAGTCATCATCATGCTAATTAGTAAATCAATGCTTTCTTGAGATGACAACGTTTGGTCATCGACTTCTATTTTCCGTTTGAAAATATTTCTTCTCTCAAAATATATTACGAGATCCGTAGCAATGATTGCTTTCTCGATTAATTTAAGGCCATGCTGATACTTTTCAGCTGAAACGTTTTGTAAAATATTTGTATCTTCATTTTTTAATATCATGATACTTCGATCTATATGATGGTTTTCCAACACAGACGTGCTGTAAAGAGTAGCAAGAGGAGATGCTGTCTTCACTTGAAACGCATTATTATATCCTCTATGATCAAGATCATGACACAAAGAAGCCATCAATAGGCAAATCTGATCAAATTCTGTGAAATATATTTGCAATTTCCCAGTAGTCAACATACAAAACATCATTTGAGTAACATTGATAGCATGACGCCAATTATGATAGATGACAGGTCGATAGTTCTTTTTAACAGTTAGTATCCACCTATATAATAATTTTTTAGGTATGTTGAGAACGGATAATGTTTTGGCTTCTAAAAATATGCGAACAACCAACAAAATAGAGTCATCCTCTGAATATAAGAAGTCATTGAAGTCGAATCGATAAATTTTGTAAAAACTTGAACTTAGTACCTCCATACTTAAAAAATGATCTACAATTTCTGGATCACAAGTAGTATAGTAGCTAAGTACTTTGTTTGTAAATTCTATCTGATCCAGCATATTTGCCGCAGTTTCATAAAGACGGCAATTATAGATAGCTAAACCGCAGAACATTGCAAATATTTCCATCAAGCTGATATCATTTTGACTAAAAATATCCCTTGAATCTTTGCTATATACGATCCAGCCTACAAAATTCTTGCTGGCATCTTTAATAGCTAAACAAATCAGCTGGCTTTCAATCTTACATTCAAGATCTATGGTGTCTTGCTCAATAAATTCCCTCGAAAGAAACATATCCAAAGTATTTCCGCTGTTAATATTTTGTTCAATTGCCAATTTTATTTTAGGTGTTATAATTTCTTCTGAGATATCTGAAGCTCCTTTTAATAACTGAAAAACTTTCGAAGTTTCAGTTGGGTGAATACTATCCTTTTTCGGATCACTCAAATAGATGATAATACTCTCACACTGTAACATTTCCATGGCAAGTTTGGTAATTTCAGATATTAGTTTCATTAGAGAATTTTGATATTTTAGTATACATCGATTCAGTCTCAGTAATAACTTGTGATGTGCGTATTCCTCAAATGATCTTCGCAAAAAATTATTGCATCTCATACTAATGGCACAAAAGGACAAAAAACTCTCGCAGATTATTTCGTCTTCAGAATCAAAATGGTTATCTTTTTTGTTCATTATTTGAGCGACAGCTAACAAATTATCACCACTGTCTAGAATTGGCACGCATAGAATGCTTTTGGTGCGAAATCCAGTTTTTTCGTCGACATTAGATAAGAAACGAGGATCCTGATATGCATCCTTAATATTTAGTAAACACTTACTCTGAGCTACATATCCTGAAATATCTTTTCCGAAGGGAACGCGTATGGCGTTTTCTTCAGTATGAAGTGATTCTTCAAGAGTAGATTCAGCTGTAACATCAAACAGGGTCGACGTTAGATATTGAATTTTTCCAGCTCCTCGAACCATAAAAAGATTTGCTTTTTCACATTGAAGTAAGATACATAGATTCTGAAGAACTTTATGACAGACAAAGTGTATATGAATCTCGGAATTAAGAACTTTCAATATTTCTTTGTACATTTCATTTGTAGTAAGAGATTCGAGTTGGTTTCTTCGGGAAAGTTTCTTGTGAAACAAGAGGTTTTGTAAAAAGTCTATAAAGGAATCCATTGCTTCTTCCTTTAACTTTTGATTGTATAATTCTTCCCCCAAGTCACCCAATCCTCGCCTAGAGAGCCATGATCTAACGAATATTGGATTCTTCACCAAGAAATCATCCACTTCTTCTTGAGTAAGTTCTGCTTCCTCAGTAAATTCTGTTTCCATATTTATTTAAAGTTTAATTTCCAAACAATATTCAATGAAGCTTGTAGTAAGTATTCTAGAAAACGTTTCATGAAAATTTCTGTATTTCTTTTTTTTTTTTTTTTTTTTTAATTCAGTAGTCTTCGCTACTTGAAATTAGAAGCAGGCAGCAGGCATGCTTTCGTGGCTTGTCTTCGAAATGACGCTGAATTATCTGTTGTGACGTAAGTAAAATTATGACAAAATATTCAAATTCATCAAAGGATCGAGTTGTGCATGGCACACCTGCATAATTTGCCTTTGGCTTTATTGGTCTAAGACAAAACGTTCCTCAATCTGAACCATATTATGTTCTGTGTTGTTGATAATGACCAAATCAAAAGTACAGTTGATGCTGGCTCGAACCGAACACTACGAAGAACGTGACTACATTGTTGCTGGAATTTGGTTCAATTCTCCACAGTTTCTGGCACTTCACCGCCCGTATCTTGATGTCTTTTCCTTTCCTAAAGTTTAAAACCTAAAGTTTAAAACCCGGGTTCGATGACAGCATTGACTGAATCAATTCAATATTAATGAATCTGGTTTGGCGTTATATCGTCTCAACCTGCTTAACATACTACCAAATATTCATTTAAATATTAAAAAAAGTACCAGAGTTCAAAGAAACTGTATCCACGTCTCATCAAATGAACACACACAAATTTAGTGACTTATTAAAAAAATCCCCAAAAGACAGAAAGTGAATCATAAGCGCAGCCCTGTGAGTGAGAAGTTCATTTGGTAATAACATTGATTCGAGTTCAGTACAGCTTGGCTGCACCTCAAGTATGCGCCTTCGGCTGTACTTCCAGCATGACCAATGCTTTGTGAGTGATTTTGGTTGATTGAAAATGTGCGAATGCCCTTTGTATGTATGTATGCATATATATATATGCTGAAACCTCCTTTGGTCATGACTGACCATGGGATTACTCTTAGAAAGTTACCCTGCGAGGCACACACACACACACACACACACACACACACACACACACACACACACATCTATGTATATATGTATATATATGTATATATATATGTATATATGTATATATATATATGTATGTATATATATGTATATATATATATATGATGATGGCCGTCCACTCGTGACCGAGGAAGACCATTGCCGATCTTCAGGAACATTGTGCGCTCTAGGACTAACTTATATTTTGCATTTGCGGCTCCGTTGGTGGCTAATGAGCCCTGCTCTTGACAAGCATACACGACTGCAAACATTGCAGATTAAGCTTTCCCCATTCACTATATATATACATATATATATATATATATATATTTATATATATATATATATATATATATATATATATATATATATATATATATATATATATATATATATATACACATACATGTATATGTATGCATACATATATATATATATATATATAAATATATATATATATACATACATACATACATACATACATATATGTATATATATATGTTGGGTCATCCCATAAATAATGCGATAATGCGGTTTTTATACTTCTTTTATTTTTCAAAATTAAGGTAAACAAAGTTCTTTTTAAATCTAAAATATATTCTTCTTCATTTTCTACAATGCTCTTCCATCTATCTGGTAGACTCGCAATGCCCCTCTTCCAAAATTCACTTGTCCGTGACGAAAAATACTCTTCCCGTACTGTTCTGACCTCGTCTACAGAATTCATTTTCCCCCGTCCAAATGATATTTTTTTCCATCCAAAAGACTGTGGAATAAATGATGATCAGATGGGGCAATATCCGCCGAATATGGTGAGTGGGTCATCGCTTCCCATTCAAACTGCTCCAGCCTTTGGAGTGTCATCCTCGCTGTATGTGGCTAAGCATTATCCTGATGGAAGAACACCTTTCGTCTTGAAACCAAAGATGGTCGTTTTCCTTCTAGCATTGGTGTCGATGAGTGGTTGAATGACCAAATCCAAGTTTCTCTGCTGGTTTCTCAACAGTTACGATGGTATCTTGTTCCACAAGTGTTTGCAGAACGTCTTCGTCGACCTCTACAGATCTTCCAGAACGGGGCTGGCATTCTAGGCTATAGTTTCCAGCTCGGAATTTCTGGAACCACTGTTGACACTGGCTCATGCTTATTGTCTGATCCCCGTATACTGCGTTAATATTCCTCACACTTTCCGTTGTGCCTTTATTGAACTCATAAAACAGCATATGCCGAATGTGCTCCTTTGTCACTTCCATTCTAGCTTTCAAAAAATAACTGTTAAAATCTTTAAAACTAGCACTAAGAATAAGGACAAGGTAAAATTAGTACCTGCTTTTATAGCAAGTTGATGCAGGCAGTTCATCCTGTCCCCCTCCGACTGAAAAACCGCATTATTTATGGGATGACCTAATATATATATATATACATATACATACATACATACATACATACATATATATATATATATATATATATATATATATATATATATATATATATATATATATATATATATATATATATATATATATATATATATAATTGCAGCGTGGAAAGTGTTTATAAACCATTTAAAAATACACAAAAACCGTTTAGATCCACTTCAAATTTTAAATTTAATTTGTCAAAATATTTTCGTCGCTTCGAGACTGCGACCTGTTCACTGACAAAATTCCCTGCTGCATCTGAGAAAGTAACAGTTAATTCATGAATTAACTGTTAGATGTATGTATGAATTTTGGACTCGAAAAGACACTTCTAATTGCTTTGATATCACAATGGGCCCCTTGGATTCCACCAAAGTGATGGATTGTGTTGGAATCTATCTTCTGCATGACCTGCATGATGAATTTCTGGACATTAGGTGTGGATTATATAGGGATGATGTACTTTTCATCATAGAAAATGTATCTAACAGTTTCCGTCTACCAAATTCCCTTGCAAGGCTTTGGTCGGCTGGAAGATATATTAGAAGTCACTTGCCCAGGGTGCCACGCAGTGGGACTGAACCGGGATCCATGTGGTTGGGAATCAAGCTTCTTATCACACAGCTACGCCTGCACCTATATAAATGTCCTTTTTTTTGTTTTTTAATTGCCATGTCCCGAATGTAGGACATAAGCGGCCATGTCCTGCCACACTTTATCCGTTACCGGTAATTATTTTCTGTAACATTTCCACTTCTTAATGTTTAATACCTCTTTCTTATTTCTTTACTGTCCACAAGGGGTCACACACAGAGAGTACAACCGAGGACAGACAAACGGATTAAGTCGATTATACCGACCCCAGTGCGTAACTGGTACTTATTTAATCGACCCCGAAAGGATGAAAGGCAAAGTCGACCTCGGCGGAATTTGAACTCAGAACGTAGCGGCAGACGAAATACCGTTAAGCATTTCACCCGGCGTGCTAACGTTTCTTATTTCTTTATTGCCCACAAGGGGCTAAACATAGAGGGGACAAACAAGGACAGACAAACGAATTAAGTCGATTATAGCGACCCCAGTGCGTAACTGGTACTTATTTAATCGACCCCGAAAGGATGAAAGGCAAAGTCGACCTCGGCGGAATTTGAACACAGAACGTAGCAGACGAAATACCGCTAAGCATTTCGCCCGGCGTGCTAACGTTTCTGCCAGCTTGCCGCTTTAATGTTTAATACCTCTTTCTTCTGACCAGTTCTTCAAGCTTGACATCCATATCATGCTTCTCTTTCCTCTGCTTCTTTTCCCTTCAACCTTTCCGGTCATCGCTAAATTCTTCAGGCCTTCTTTCCTCATCACATGAACAAGAAATCTCATTTATTTGACCTTTATCTCACGGAGCAGTTTCCTATAAACGTACGTGCATAGGCAACACGACTCCCCTAAATCCATATAGACTCATCGATTAACTTTAAGTGTCGACTTCATTACATCTTAGCTCTTTTGCTTCAGCAAAACGCAAAAAGTCTACCTCACTAGCTAACCACATACACTAATCTCAAAAATAGTAGCACCCACAAAAGTATTACCTGGTCAATCATTAAAACGAGAAGGCCATATCAAGATGGCCGAGATCCATGGGATCTCTGTAGTAAAGAAATTATCGAGATTTTAACGATAAAGCTCTCACCCCACTGATTTTTGACCCGCCAAAACTATCTGCGTTAATCGATTCTTAAAAGCATTCAGGTTTGATCATAGATCAATATAATCTGCCATTTTATCCCACCTGCCGGCTTTGTGGGGTCTCTAATCTTTTTTTAACTTAATTCCTAACTATTTCTACCTTCGTGTTTATGATCATACATGTCTAGACTCTTTAGACCTATTTTTCATCAATTAATTGCATTTATTATATTTATTTTCCACGTCATTACCCGGACTCGCGGTCATAGGATCGCGGTTTCGATTCCCAGACCGGGCGCTGTGAGTGTTTATTGAACGAAAACACCTAAAGCTCCTCGAGGCTCCGGCAGGGGATGGTGATGAACCCTGCTGTACTCTTTCACCACAACTTTCTCTCACTCTTACTTCCTGTTTCTGTTGTGCCTGTAATTCAAAGGGTCAGCCTTGTCACACTGTGTCACGCTGAATATCCCCGAGAACTACGTTAAGGGTACATGTGTCTGTGGAGTGCTCAGCCACTTGCACGTTAATTTCACGAGCAGGCTGTTCCGTTGATCGGATCAACTGGAACCCTCGACGTTGTAAGCGACGGAGTGCCAACAACAACGTCATTACCAGTTTGCTAATATTTAATCTATTCCCACCGACATATATAATTCCCATTCCCTTATCAGATACAGCTGCTGGCGTCTATCTTCAGATGCTTCTGTTAAGAGTAAACACGGCTGACGGCTTGCAGCCACCTGATAGACAGACAGTTCAGCGAGCGTACCTGGAAACAAAACTCCTCTCTTTAATACGTATATTTCGATCTACCCATTTTCTATTCTTTGACGTCTAACTCTACTTCACTATCATGAGGCAGTGTGTCGAGCAACATCGCTGTGTTTACTTCACAATTTGTGAAGTTTGTGTTTTTGTGATCACGTGTGTGCTGTAGTCTGCGATTTTGTCATGGACATGAAGTTGGAACAAAGAACTAATTGGTTTGTCTAATATGTTGGAACAAAGAGCCTATTGGTTTGTCTAATAAATTCGCTCGTTTCATTTCAATGCTATTTGAATTAACACGAAAGCTATTTCTATAGTAGTATTTTAGGTTATTTTTGTAACTCTATTCTTCCTCTACAACTTCTGTTTACCATTTTGAATTCTGAATAAATGTAACCTCTTTTCAGACAGTATCATGGATTATCAAGTGAAAAAGAAAAACAAATGGACGTTTTCGACACCCGCTTCTCATCGCTTTTAGTCAAGGTTCCAAAACTGCCAAAATCGCTCGAGATATTTGTGCTGTGTACAGAGAATGCTCTATTACTGAAAGAATTGCACAGAAATTATTTTCACGCTTCAAGGATGAGAAATTCGACCTCACAGACTCTCAACATTCCGACCGATTTATTCAGTTCAATGAGGATCGATTGAACGAGCTCATCCACGAGGATCCGCACCAATCCACTAAAGAATTGGCCCAGCAGCTGAGATGTTCTTTTTATAGCATTGACCCTTCAGTTGATGGGTAAGGTTCCAAGACTCAGTGCTTTGAATGCCACACGTTCTGAACAAAAGGGACGCACATATCAGCGTTCCTCTTTTGTCGGCAGTTTGCTCGATCGACACCAGGCTACTCATGGACACAGAGATTTATTTAATACATCGTTACCAGCGATGAGAAATAATGTCTTTACGTCAATATTAAGCAGAGGAAAGAATGACTGAACCCTGAAAAACTAGAAACACCTCGAAGCAAGTCAGAAGAGCATCCCCACAAGACAATGATCTGCCTTTCGTAAAACTGGAAAGGACTAGGCACTCCGTCGCTTACGACGTCGAGGGTTCCAGTCGATCCGATCAACTGAACAGCCTGCTCGTGAAATTAACGTGCAAGTGGCTGAGCAATCCACAGACACGTGTACCCTTAACGTAGTTCTTGGGGATATTCAGAAGAGTATCCCCACAGGACAATGATCTGCTTTTCGTGAAATTAGAAAGGACTAATCCACTATGAAATACTTGAAGACAACCAGACTGTCAATGCAGAGTTTTACGTTCAGCAAATGCACCAGCTCAACGAGGCAGTCCAGCTGAAACGATCCGACCAGTATCACGGTGTTCTTCTTGAACTCGACAATGCTCACCCCAGCGTGGCTTATCTAATAAAAAAAAATTGCTTTTCAAGTGCTCGGTTGGGAAGTTCTATCGCAGCCACCCGTAATTGTCCTGATATAGTACCTTCAAATTGTCACCTTTAACAGTCTGCGAGGGATTGATGAATTCTTCGAGTCAAGACCCGGTGATTTCTCGGTAAGAAAATCTCGGTATGATTTATCGATTCGGCTGAAAATAACTATTAATTAAAGAGTAACACAAATATCTTTAGAAAGTTAAATCGATTGCTGGTCGTCTGCTTATTATCTATTTATTATCCAATGAGAAAACAACATCTACGTTGTGGCACGATCTCTATAATACATATTCATACATAAAGAGATATGCTTATATATATATATATATATATATATATATATATACATACTACTCTCTGTACAAATCCAACAAGAAACATTTTAAGCAAACCACGTTAACAAGAAACACTATGAAATCACACACAAATAACTCTTCAAAATGTCTTGCTCGTCCTTCATATTAACGGGAATTTTCTTCAAACATTTTCGCTTTCGAAACTGATTAATATTTGGTGTAAAGTCATATTCTACAGTAGGAGCCTCATTATATTCATTTACAGTAGAGATCGAATCACTTACAGTCAAATTTTGCCCTATTTTTCTGTTTAGTTTTTCAGAAACTCTATAAATATCATCGGTGACGACTTGTTCAACATTATCGAAAAGGTGAGTCGAATCAGTATGTTTTATGAATGTTTTGACGTCTATTGATGTTCTCAGTGAATTCGGTGAAAGAGCCAATGTTGGGATATAATTTTGATGTTGCATAGATGTAGCATTGCTATTCGAGTGTTTGTTAGTTGCAAATTCATTGATATCTGAATGAACTGTGGCTGAATAAGTTGTTTTAACTGGAAGGCTAACTTTCATCGGACCTTCTGAAGTAATTTTACCTTTGGAATTATATATTTGTACAGTGTTTCTGGTGTGTAATTTGACGACTGACATGTCTGTCTGACAAGATTTTTCTTTCATTTCAACTTTTTTATGAGGTACTGCCATAGTAAACTTCACAATGCTTTCTTGCCATGGACAAGCAGAAATTGGTGATTTTAACATAGTAAGCTTCTTTAGTTTAGGTATTAACGATGGTTCTGAATGACACCATACGGAGGAATTATGTTCTGTAATTAAATTTAATGCTATAGGTGATCGAAATTTATCTAATATTGGTTCTAAAATCTTGTTATTTCGAGTTTGAATATCCATTGAGCTACTTCGGAATTCTTGGTGCTGTTTTGGTTGGTCAACTCTTAATCTCTGATGTGAAGCAACAATTAATTCTTCATCGATATTAAACTTTTCTTTATCAGCAGCAATAAGACGCCAGTGTGTTCCGTTTGCGATGCACCCGTCATATAATGGTCTCAAACACGTTTCTAATTTTACCAAAAGTTTATAAATCGGCATACACACAAAATCAATAAAATCAACTTGTGCCCTAGTTATTTCACATTTTTTCTCGCGATCCACCAAAGACAAGACTTGAGATTTTAAAGCTTTATCCAGCTCTCCTTGCTCGAAGTATTCAGATATGACTTTAATGGCTGTCTTTCTTTGAATTTCCCATGGCTTAGTCGCAGCCGACAGATCTGCTGCAGTCATCACCATGCCAATTAGTAAATCAATACTCTCAAGAGAATCAAACGTTCTGTGATCACTTTCTATTTCGTGTCTAAAAATGCTCCTATTCTCAAAATGGTTCTTGAGATCCGTGGCAAAGATTGCTTTCTCTATTAGTCTGAAACCCTCTCGATACTTTTCAACTGGAAGATTTTTAAAGATATTAGTTCCGGATTTGTTTAATATCATCATATTTCGACTTATATGATAGTGCTCTAAGATAGACGTACTGTACAATGTAGCAAGCGAAGATGCTATTCTCACTTGGAACGAATTGTTCTGCCCTCTGTGCTCAAGATCATGAAGCAAACAAGCAATTAATAAACAGATCATTTGGAATTTCGTGAAGTAAGTCTCTAATTTACCTGTAGTCAACATACAGAACATTGATTGTGTAACGTTTAAAACATGGCGCCAGTTATGGTAGGTAACTGGACGATAGCTGTCTTTCACTGTTACAATAAACCTATATAAATAAGCCATAGATATATTCAGAACATTTACAACATCAAGCTTTAAAAGCAACCGGGCACATATTAAAACAGTATCATCATCTGTATATAATGAATCATCGAAGTGAAAATTGTATATTTGATAGTGTTCTGAAGATTTCATCTCCATTGATAGATAACGATCGATTGTTTTTTGATCACACGTCTTGTTGTAGGCAATAACATCATCGATTATTTTCGCCCGAGACAGCAACTTAACTGAACTCTCGTACAAACGACAGTTGAAGATACTCAAACCGCAATAAGTTGTAAATGCTTTCATCATCTTGATATCATTTTCACTAAAATCGTCCACCGAATCTCTGACAAACATTATACAACCAATAGTGTTTCCCGTGGAATCTTTTATCGGCATACCAAGTAACCACATTTCACTGTCTTTGAGATTTGGAAACGAGATTTCAGAAGAAAATTTTAAATTGAAAACATCGAATACATTTTCACTCTTCAAATTATTTTCAACAGGTTTTATAAATTTCCTATCTATTGTCACTTCTTTTGCTTCTTTCTCTTCTTTCAATAACTGAAACACTTTAGAATTTATATTTGGACCAACTGTTTCTTTGTTACTGTCAGTTAAATAGATGCTGATATTACTACTGTCAATCAATGCCATGGCATGGTGCAAAATTTGAGAAATAAGCTTTGGTAGATTGTTCTGTTCTTTCAGAATGCAGTTGGCGAGCTTTAGTAATAACTGGTGGCGTTTAAATTCTTCAAGACAGACTTGAAATAAATGAGCATTTTCTATACTGATTCCACAAACAGATAATAAGTTCTCAAATAAGGCTTCATCTTCTAAAGAAAAATTAGCATTTTCTTTGCTGTTCTGGACATTAACGACACCCATTACATTATCGTATTTATTTAGAATCGGCATACACAGAATACTTTGGACTTGAAGTCCAATCGATTTGTCATCACTTAAAGAATGATGAGGCCGAGTAACATCTTTGATGTTCAAAGAACGCTTACTTTCAGCTACATAACCCAAGATTCCTTCACCGAATGGTATACGAATGATATTGGGTTCTGAATGAAGGGTTTCATTTCTGTCAGAAGTAGCGGTCACATCGACGTATTTAGATATAAGATAACGCGTCTTTCCGGTACCTCGAGCCAAATAAATACTCGCGCTATTAGACTGGATCAAAATACACGTGTTCTGAAGAACCGCATAACACAATTTATCTTCATTAAGCTCGGAAGCCAATTCCTTCATGATTTCTCTGTAAGTGTCCTTTACGGTTAATACCGTATTCTTGTTTACACCAATGCTGCTGTTTCGAGAAATAATCATTTTAACGCAGTCTATAAATGAATGTCTTAAAGACGGGACCACAACAACTTTCTCTTCAGAAGTATTAGCATTGTGTTTAGAAATCCAGTTTTTAGTGAATTCTGGGTTTTCTTCTAAAAACTTTTCTACGTCGTCTGCGCAAATAGGGTCAACCATATCAGAGAATATCCAGGAGACAACAGAAATAACTTTAAGTCAATATCAATGATATAATATAGCAGTTTAAAAAATTGACTCTCTTTTTAACCTTTCCCTCTCTTTGATCTTTCTCCCTCTCTTTCTTTCTCTTTCTTTGTCTTACTATTTCACAACTACCCATTCATTCTCTGCCTCTCTTTCTCTCTTGCTATTTCTCATCAGTTTGTGCTCCGCTTTGTGACGTCATTCAGGTTTGCTGCGATTAAGGAAAACACACACACACACACACACACACACATACACACACACAACATACAAGCACACATACACATATAATCATACAAACACACATACAAACACGCATACAGAAACACACACAACATACAAACACACATACACACATACAAACACACATACACATACAAACATGCATACACACACACATGCTTTAACTTCGGACGAATGAATGTGTGTGTGTGTGTGTATACACACATACATATATATGCATGTATATATACATACACATATATACATACTCATATATACATACTTGTGTGTGTATGTATATATGTATGCATGGTGTTTGGCCACAGTCAAGCAGAACAGAAGGAGAAGGAGAGGGTATGTCTCCTCTTCATTTTCCACATGCACACATTTCCCGCTTTTTCTTTACTTTTTTTCTTTTTCCAGTAGTATAAAAGTTTGTTGTTGGCACTCCGTCGCTTACGACGTTGAGGGTTCCAGTTGATCCGATCAACGGAACAGCCTGCTCGTGAAATTAACGTGCAAGTGGCTGAGCACTCCACAGACACGTGTACCCATAACGTAGTTCTCGGGGGATATTCAGCGTGACACAGAGTGTGACAAGGCTGACCCTTTGAATTACAGGCACAACAGAAACAGGAAGTAAGAGTGAGAGAAAGTTGTGGTGAAAGAGTACAGCAGGGTTCGCCACCATCCCCTGCCGGTGCCTCGTGGAGCTATAGGTGTTTTCGCTTAATAAACACTCACAACGCCCGGTTTGGGAATCGAAACCGCGATCCTATGACCGCGAGTCCGCTGCCCTAACCACTGGGCCATTGCGCCTCCACAGTATAAAAGTAAGATGTAGATATTTCAATGATTTATTCTTCATTACACATTTTTGCTTCCCCGGCTTCTTCCCTGCACGTCTATATAAGTAAAGCATTGGATTTAAAGACGAATAAAATCCATCGTTGGCCTTACCACTGTTTCCGGTGACGCCCGCGAGGGTGCTTGGCTGTTCCAACGCCTTAGCCTCGCCATCACGCATGGTAACGCAACGAGTATTCTGGTTTGCTTCAGCAGGCTACGTTGAACCTTGTGGTGTGCAGCCAATTGAGGTGCTTGGTGTTGAACTGATGCTTTTTCTCTTTTTTCTTCCTCTTTTTCCTCTTCTTTTCTTTTCTATTTTCTCTTTCTTCGTTCAGGTTTGTTTTATTCGGTTTTGGATTTGTATTTTAATGTGGTTTTGTATTATATATATATATATATATATATATATATATATATATATATATATATATATATATTTGTTTTGCAAGATTTTTGATGTGAAATCGTGTGTTGAAACAGATGTTGTTGTACTTGGGGATGGTCATATTGCCAGTTTATATATATATATATATATATATATATATATATATATATATATATATATATATATATATATATCATATACATAGGTGTTATATATGTAACAGAATGTTA
>NC_142952.1:10587562-10595062 GCF_046866305.1 Octopus bimaculoides
CTTTCTCGATAAATTTAAGACCATGCTGATAATTTTTAGCCGAGAGATTCTGGAATATATTGGTTTCGGCAGTGTTTAGCATCCTGATAGCTCTATCTATATGATGGTGTTCCAAGACAGACGTGTCGTATAATGTAGTGAGCGGAGATGATGTCTTCACTTGAAACTCATTATTTGTCCCTCTGTGATCAAGATCATGCAATAAAGAAGCAATGAGGAAACAAATCTGTTCAAATTCTGTGAAATAAAATTGTATTCGTGAACTTGTCAAAATATAAAACATCATTTGAAATACCATTACACTGTGGCGCCAATTATGGAAAATAATTGGACGATAATTCTTCTTTGCTGTTAAAATAAACCTGTATAAAATATCAATCGGTAAATTTAATACGGTCAAAGCATTTTTCTCAAGAAACACACGAGCACACAAATGAACAATTTCATCATCTGTAAATACAGATTCAATGAAGGCATGGGAATATAAATTGTACTCTGCAGAAGATCGTGGCTCTATTTTTAAGAAAGGTTCAATAAGTTTTCGGTCGCATGTAGTATGAAATGCCAGTACATCGTTCATTACTTCTAGCTGTGCCAACATCCTAACAGAACGTTCATGTAAGCGACAATTATAAATACTAATTCCACAAATCAATGCAAACGTCTCCATTAGATTGATGTCACTTTGGTCGAAAACATCTTTGGAATGTCTCACAAATATTATGCAACCGACTACCTTACTTATAGCATTTGTTATTGTCATACACAGTAACCAACTGCCAACATCACCTTCAACAGTGATTGACATGTCTTTTGATTCACTTTGTAATCGAATTATATCGATTATATTGATACTTTTTAAATTTTTGTCAATTGGTGTTATATATTGCGGATCTAACGGAACTTCTTCCACTTCTTCTTCATCTTTTAATAACTGGAAAACTGTAGATGATATCGTCGGAGAGGCCGCATCCACTCTGTTTTCTGTCAAATAAACACAAATCTTGCTACAGTTTAACATATCCATGGCATGTCGAAGAATTTCTGATATAAGCTTTCGAAAATTGGTTTGCTCTTTCAGAACAAATTTGGCAAGTTTTAGCAGTAACTGATGGCGTTTAAATTCCACTTGTGATATTTCTAACGACCGTTCATTGTTTATACTGATTCCGCAAAACGACAAAAAGTTCAGAAATATATTTTCATCATCCGAATCGAAATAACGATTATGTTTCTTATTCAATGCTTGAGCTACACCGATTACGACGCCATCTCTATCCGTAATTGGTACAGATAGAATACTTTGGGTACAGAAGCCCGTTGTTTTATCAATCTCATCGAAAAAACGTTCGTCTTTGTAGGCATCTTTAATATTCAAGAGACAACTGTTTTCAGCTACATATCCGACAATTCCTTTCCCGAAAGGAATGCGAATGGCATTTTTTTCTTTGTGAATTGTATCCTCCATAACCGAGGTGGCTGTAACGTCAAAGAGTTTGGAAACTAAGTGTAGCTTTTTAGTAGTTCCACGTAACAGAAATAGGCTCGCTCTCTCACAATCGAGGATGATACAAGCATTTTGAAGAATTTTATGACACTGTTTGTCGACATTGATTTCGAAAACAGTGTCTTTTACAAACTCTCTGTATATTTTATTCTCTGTTACTACTTCAGTATATCCTCTTGATTTTAATTTCACCTCGTGTAAAACTGCTTCACTTGAAGTTGCAACATAACCGGTCGCATCCGGTACTTTCAACGGGTCTTTAATGTTTTCCTTTGTGACGTCCTCTAAAGAATGCCGAGATTGCCATTTGCGAACGAAATCTGGATTATTCTGTAAGAAATTTTCAACCTCATCTTGCTGTAAATCATCCATCATTTGCTGGTGTAGTATCGAAATCGAAACCAATTATATTTTTGTTGATGCTGATAATGATGAAGATATTGACCATATTTGTCTTACCAGAATGATTTGTATGGCAATGATGTTCATATCTTTGTATCTAGCCGTTTAATCTACATAAAACTGCATTCTTTAGAATGCTTTATCTGCATTTGCATCAAAAGAACAGCGATTTTTGGAAACATGACGTCAATCTCTAATGTATGACGTCATATTATTTGTTTAAATCATATAGGTTAATTAAACGGATCGCTATCTGCATGAAAAATAATCGGTAATTATTAAATTGTAGTAGCATTAATTGGAAATACTTATGCCTTGAAGGAAAATTACAAATTGTTCAATAACCGATGTTATTTTATATTCAGCCTAGTCAATGAAACATTGACTTCACAGAATCAATTCTCAAAATAGTGTCGATAAACTCATTGAGCAAGTGTACAACATCGAACGCAAATAGATGTGAAAATTAACATATTTAAAATTTCAGAGAAATAAAATTAGCATATTCATAATTTCAAAATTTTAAACTGCTGTTAAATACTCAGTGATGCCAGGCGCATGAAGACAGCAATAGTTAAGTTTGTTTAAACTAAAATTAACTGGAGAAATATTATTTCTCATACATACATACATACATACATACATACATAAAAACATACATACATACATACATACATACACACCCATACATTCATACATATATACATATATACATCCGTATACATGTATTTAATTATATATATATATATATATATATATATATATATATATATATATATACACACATACATACGTATATATATACATATAAATATATGTATATATACATACATACACACAAACACACACACACACATATATATATATATATATATATATATATATATATATATATATATATATATATATATATATATATATACACATATCTATTTTGGGTCATAACATAAATAATGCGGTTCTTTATACTTTTTAAAATTAAGATAAAGTTTTCTTTTAATATAAAATATATTCTCCTTCATTTTCTACAATGCTCTTCCATCTATCAGGTAGACTTGCTAGGCCCCTCTTCCAAAATTTACTTGTCTGTGACGCTCCAAATGATTTTGAAGACTGCAAAATAAATGTTAATCAGATGGGGCAATGCCCTGCGGATATGGTGCTTGGGGTATCGTCTTCCATTCAAACTGCTCCAGCCTTTGGAATGTCGTCTTCGCTTTATGCGGCTGTTCGTTCTCCGATGACCCAATACACACACACACACACACAAACACACACACACGCACACACGCATACACACACACACACACACACACACACACTAAAACACGTAGATGGACACAGATTTTATTGTTCTTTTATTTACTGTTGCTTGTTAATCAACAGTTTGATGCAAATTTTGTTTCTTCCCATCTCTGCTACTTTTGTATATCGTTATTTTAGCCTTTGGTCTCTTTATTTATAGCTTATGAAATCGTACACATCCACTTTTTAATGTGGTACAATGGTTCCTGTCTTTTCGTAGTTAGAGAGCCTGGCCTGCTTCGTGGAATTTTCCTCAGACATTTTCTCCTTCGATTTTGGTTCAGTTCTTTCATAGCAGTACTAGCAATCCTTTCCTTTTCTTCGGCGGTCATTCCATAAGTGTCACTTTCTTTTAAAATCTCAGATGATTGTTGTTCACTCTTGCATATTTCTTCGTCAGGTTCACGATGTTCTTTGTCGCAGAACGAGACGTTTGTTGAAGAAAATGCCGGAAACAATGTACTCATTGGTTCTTTGATTCTTGATTTTCCTTCTGTTCCCTCAGATAACGTCCTATTTTCTCTCAATGATGATCGGCGTTTTATCGTCTTAGTCAACATTGAATCGTCTTTGAGTTTCAATGACAGTGCTTCTTCTGTTTTAGCTTGTTCTTCTGTTTCATGGGATGATAATTTTTGCGAAGATTTTTTTCGAATACCTTCAGTAAGGCCGGTTCCAGTTGAACACGATTTTACAGGTGAGGATTTGGTTGACAGAATGAAATCACTCAGTTCCAAACCTGCCATGTTCCAAGCCGTAGGAGATGTAGGACTTAAATTACTAGTGATATATCCATAACTCCCGTCAGACCTAGCGCTTTGAGAACGTTGAAGCACTATTGTCTGGATACCTCTTGACTTTGTATCCTTACATTTGTCTACTTCTACAGATAAAAGTTTTGGTGAAGGACTGTCTTTTACTGTCTCTAAAACAATAATAGATCCTAATAATCCGATTATACTGGAAGATTTCGGAATATTTTCTTTAAAGTTATCCGTTTGACAGGATTCTTCCCTTGATTCTTTTTTTTCTTTGATCTTCGGGAAAATTAAGGTAGTTTGGGTACAAATAGACGTGTTGAAGACCTTATCATGTTCAAAATGGGGAGTGGAGATCTCATCCTCTTCAAAACCTGAATAGCGTGTGAATTCTCTGTAAGGCTTTTGCATTTCGAAGTCAATATCAAAATCTTCTAAGCCGTCATCTATATTGGACCAATGAATCCTATTTTGTAGCACCCCTTCATATAGAGGTAACAAACCGTCTTGTACTTCACATAAAAGTTGATAAAGCGGAAAACAAATAGCATCGATGAATCCGATTTGCATTCTCGGAAGTTTGTATCGATTTTCTCGATCCATAAGAGCTGGAACTTCCTGCTGTAAACCTTTTTCTTCGTCTCCCTGCTCGTAGAATTCAGCTGCAACCTTAACTGCAATTGACTTTTGAATTTCCCATGGCTTTGTGATACCTGAAAGATCAGATGCTGTCATTAAAATGCTCATTAATAATTCGACACTTTCTTGGGTGTCAAATACTTTGTTTCCGCTTTCGAGTTTTTCCTTTAAAACTTCACGTTTTGTAAAATAACCTTGCAAGTCTGTGGCCAGAATGGCTTTCTCGATAACTTTAAGACCGTACTTGTAATTCGTATCTGGGAGATTCTGAAATAAATTGGTTTCGGTAGTGTTTAATATCATTAAAGTTCTATCTATGTGATGGTGTTCCAAGACAGATGAACTGTACAGTATAGCAAAAGGCGATGAGGTCTTCTCTTGAAATGCATTATTTTTACCTCTATGGTCAAGATCATGAACTAGAGCTGCAATTAATAAGCAAATCTGCTCTAATTCTGTGAAATATAATTGCATGTGACCAGTAGTCAATATACTAAACATCGCCTGCATAACATTAACAGCATGACCCCAATTATGGTAAACGTTCAGACGATAATTCTTCCTTGCGGTTAAAATAAACCTGTATAAAATATCAATTGGTAAATCTAATACGATTAACACATTTTTTTCAAGTAACATCCGAACACACAAATGAACAGTTTCATCCGCTGTAAATGCAGATTCATCGAAGGCATAGGAATATATATTGTACTCTTCAGATGATCGTGGCACTACTTTTAAGAAAGGTTCAATAAGTTTTCGGTCGCATGTAGTATGATATGCAAGTAACTCGTTCAAGGCTTCTCGCTGTGTTAACACCCTAACAGAACGTTCATATAAGCGACAATTATGAATACTAATTCCACAAATCAATGAAAACGTCTCCATTAGATTGATGTCACTTTGGTCGAAAACATCTTTGGAATGTCTCACAAATATTATGCAACCGACTACCTTACTTATAGCATTTGTTATTGTCATACACAGTAACCAACTGCCAACATCACCTTCAACAGTGATTAAATTTTCTGTTGATTCACTTTGTAATCGAATTATATCGATTATATTGATACTTTTTAAATTTTTGTCAATTGGTGTTATATATTGCGGATCTAACGGAACTTCCTCCACTTCTTCTTCATCTTTTAATAACTGGAAAACTGTAGACGATTTCGTCGGAGAGGCCGCATCCACTCTGTTTTCTGTCAAATAAACACAAATCTTGCTACAGTTTAACATATCCATGGCATGTCGAAGAATTTCTGATATAAGCTTTCGAAAATTGGTTTGCTCTTTCAGAACAAATTTGGCAAGTTTTAGCAATAACTGATGGCGTTTAAATTCCACTTGTGATATTTCTAACAACCGTTCATTGATTATACTGATTCCGCAAAACGACAAAAAGTTCAGAAATATATTTTCATCATCCGAATCGAAATAACGATTATGTTTCTTATTCAATGCTTGAGCTACACCGATTACGACGCCATCTCTATCCGTAATTGGTACAGATAGAATACTTTGGGTACAGAAGCCCGTTGTTTTATCAATCTCATCTGAAAAACGTTCGTCTTTGTAGGCATCTTTAATATTCAAGAGACGACTGTTTTCAGCTACATATCCGACAATTCCTTTCCCGAGAGGAATGCGAATGGCATTTTCTTCTGTGTGAATTGTATCCTCCATAACCGAGGTGGCTGTAACGTCAAAGAGTTTGGAAACTAAGTGTAGCTTTTTAGCAGTTCCACGTAACAGAAATAGGCTCGCTCTCTCACAATCGAGGATGATACAAGCATTTTGAAGAATTTTATGACACTGTTTGTCGACATTGATTTCGAAAACAGTGTCTTTTACAAACTCTCTGTATATTTTATTCTCTGTTACTACTTCAGTATATCCTCTTGATTTTAATTTCACCTCGTGTAAAACTGCTTCACTTGAAGTTGCAACATAACCGGTCGCATCCGGTACTTTCAACGTGTTTTTAATGTTTTCCTTTGTGACGTCCTCTAAAGAATGCCGAGATTGCCATTTGCGAACGAAATCTGGATTATTCTGTAAGAAATTTTCAACCTCATCTTGCTGTAAATCATCCATCATTTGCTGGTGTAGTATCGAAATCGAAACCAATTATATTTTTGTTGATGCTGATAATGATGAAGATATTGACCATATTTGTCTTACCAGAATGATTTGTATGGCAATGATGTTCATATCTTTGTATCTAGCCGTTTAATCTACATAAAACTGCATTCTTTAGAATGCTTTATCTGCATTTGCATCAAAAGAACAGCGATTTTTGGAAACATGACGTCAATCTCTAATGTATGACATCATATTATTTGTTTAAATCATTTAGGTTAATTAAAAGGAGACTGTCTCTGCGTGAAAAATAATCGTTAAGTATTAAATTGTAGTGGTATTAGATACCTAATTAGAAGTACTTAAGTCATGAAAAAAAGAAATGTCTAAAGCTCTCTTTAGAAATGGTTTGGTCCACTCCTTGCAGTGATATTGTACTGAAGGACAGTTATGATTTTGTTGATGCTGCTGATGATGAGGATATTGACCATACTTTTCTTACCAGAATGATTTGTATGGCAATGATGTTCATATCTTTGTATCTAGCCGTCTAATCTTCAGATAGTTGCATTCTTTAAAATGAACTACCATGTATGTTTTTTCTGAACATGACGTCAATCTATGTAATGTATGACATCATATTTTTTGTTTAAATCATATAGGTTAATTAAACGGATCGCTATCTGCATGAAAAATAATCGGTAATTATTAAATTGTAGTAGCATTAATTGGAAATACTTATGCCTTGAAGGAAAATTACAAATTGTTCAATAACCGATGTTATTTTATATTCAGCCTAGTCAATGA